>NC_081542.1:16848144-16881855 GCF_901000735.1 Corylus avellana
CATTTTTTTTTGGCTAATCTAATGTGGGAGGTTTTTTAAATATTTGAAGAGATATTTTAGATAAAAGTAATATTTGGCTCTTCCATTGGGAATGCTCTAACATATAATCTTATACTTATGTTTGGAAATGACTCGACATGTGATATTTAGAGCTGACCATTTTGAAGCGACTCGACGAGTTAAGATTGAGAGTCTGCCCTATTTAATTAAATGTGTCGAGTTATGATTGACATAGGTTACTTTAAACTTCATATATAAACACGAATTAACACCCTCTAACTATATTAACATTATTTTAGTAATTTAAGGAAGATATTGACCCAAAGGATAGTTTAGGGGAACGTGGACAATGAGGTAGCACTTTTCTCTTTTTTTCTTTGATTAATAGCAACGCTGTGGGTCAATACGTTGTCGTTAGGAGGAGGTACCAATTCCCAAACCTAGCTCCAACGGTACCTTTCCAGTGCGAGCGAGCAAGCCCCGAGTCTTTTCCCAGTTGTGATTTTTGAAATCGAGCTTCTGGTTCTTGCTGAGTTCCGAAATTTATTTCTCAGTCTCTCTTATTTCCACCGAATCCCTCATATTTCTCACCCAAAATCAAAGAATAACACACAGAAAACCAGAGTAAAGCAAATAATCAAAGTTGTGTATCAGCACGCTGACGATGATGACTACTGCTAAGCGCCTCGCATTTCTCCCACAACTCGGGTACGTTCACTCAGTCCCATTTCTCTCTAGGCCATTTTGCTCCGGAAACCCGTCTCTAAACGACGACGTTGAGACGGTTTTTCGCATAATCAGTAGCTCTACTTCTTCGAAAAACTTGAAGCAATCGTTGAAATCTAGTGGGGTTTTCCTCTCAAATGATTTGATTGATAAGGTTCTGAAAAGGGTCAGGTTCAGCCATGGAAACCCTTCACAGGCCTTGGAGTTTTTCAATTACACTGGTTATAGAAGAGGGTTTTATCACACTGCTTTTTCGTTGGATACGATGCTTTATATACTTGGTAGGAGTCGGGCGTTTTATAAAATTTGGGAGCTTTTGATTGAAATGAAGCAAAAAGATCGGTCCCTGATATCGCAGCGAACAGTTATGGTCGTTTTAGGTAGAATTGCTAAGGTTTGTTCGGTTAGGCAGACTGTAGAGTCATTTAGAAAGTTTAAGAAGCTCGTGCCGGAGTTTGATACGGGTTGTTTTAATGCGTTGTTAAGGACTTTGTGTCAAGAGAAGACCATGGCAGATGCGAGGAATGTTTATCATAGTTTGAAGAATCAGTTTAAGCCGAATTTGCAGACTTTTAATATATTGTTGTCGGGGTGGAAGTCCTCGGAGGAGGCCAAGGAGTTCTTTGAGGAGATGAGGGAAATGGGTGTGAAGCCAGATATTGTTTCATATAATTGTTTGGTTGATGCTTATTGTAAGGGAAGAGAAGTGGACATGGCATATAAGGTGGTTGAGAACATGCGGGATGAGGATATATCGCCGGATGTGATCACGTATACTAGTCTTATTGGAGGCCTGGGGTTGATTGGTCAGCCAGATAAGGCTAGAGATGTTTTGAAGGAAATGAAGGAATATGGGTGTTACCCAGATGCTGCTGCATATAATGCTGCTATAAGGAATTATTGTATTGCAAAGAGGCTTGGTGAAGCTTATAAATTGATGGATGAGATGCTGAACAAGGGTTTAAATCCAAATGCAACTACGTACAATTTATTTTTCAGGGTTTTCTTCTGGTCGAATGATTTGTCAAGTTCCTGGAATTTGTACCGGAGGATGATGGATACTGGATGCTTGCCAAATACACAGTCTTGTATGTTCCTAATTAGGTTGTTTAAGAGGCAGGAAAAGATGGAGATGGCTCTACAGTTATGGGCTGACATGGTGGAGAAGGGTTTTGGGTCTTATACCTTGGTATCTGATGTGTTGTTTGATTTTCTGTGTGATATGGGAAAGTTGGTGGAAGCAGAGAAGTGTTTTTTGCAGATGGTAGAGAAGGGGCATAAGCCAAGCCAGGTTTCTTTTAGAAGGATCAAGGTGCTCATGGAACTTGCGAACAAGCATAATGCCCTAGAGAACTTGTCAGAGAAAATGGCCATTTTTGGGCGTTTGGTCCATGTTCCTAAATGTGTAGATAGCCCAACTGATCCATTAGATTTGGACTCATTTCCGGTAAATCACACTTTTGTGACCAATCATGGCCATAGGAGGTGCTAAGAGATGCAACAGAAGTTGTCCGACGACTGAGCCACTTGAACCACTTTGACTTATAACTTAAGCAAAACTGAATTTATAAAGATTCATCAATTGATTGGTTTACCACCTATTGGCATGTGCTTTCTTCTGTTGAAAGTGAAAGCTTCTCCCTCAGATTAACAGCATCCCAAGGCTGTTGCAGACAGCCATAACAATTTCTTGTCTTGAAGAAGTAAACCTTGTGTAGCATCACTCAGGGATGGGAAGTTCTTTCTATTGTTGGCAGTGGCACACTTCCTCTTAGCTTCTCAGCTTGGAAATGGGGACCCTCACCTAACATAGCTCTTGATTTTTCATATATGTAGGGTTTAATTTGGAGATCATGGTTGGGGAGTTTGCCTACAACACTCAATCTGTCAATGAAGTGCAGCTTTTTGACCTTCAGCGTCAACCTGATTCAATGGGATACTTGCTGCTCACAAATGATTATTTCCATGATCTGCTGGCCAGGATCTTGCAGTGCAGTCATCTGGCGAGATTTAGTGGGAATGTACTGTTGAATAAGGTTTTGCTTAGACTATATAATCTACAAGAGTATTAAGAAAGCTCTACAATACATATGTTCTTTCATCTTATCTAAGATAGTGTTGGATTATATATATTTTGATAAGTAATAAACTGTTTTATTAAAAGCGTAAAGGCGCCCCAATGTACACTGGAAGTATACAACATGATCACCTAACTAGAAGTAGCAAAGCGAAAAAGAAAATCATCATAAATAATCGACACTGGAAAGACATGCGCCACGGTCCAGATATACAAAGTACAAAAACACGAGGCTAAGATATCTTCCAAGGTCCCCTCTAAGTTCTCAAAATACCTATTCTTCCTTTCTCTTCATAAACACCAAAAAAGCAAGTGGGCACCATCTTCCAAACCGTAGCACTCCCCCTCCTCCCCGAAGACCACCAACAGGCGAGTAAATCTGAAACCCGTCTCGGCATCACCTAAGACAACCCAAACTGACCAAAAAAAGTACACCACAGAGCATAAGCAACCTCGCAATGAAGGAGAAGATGATCCACCGTCTCCTCACTCCTTTTGCACATACAACATATGTTCGTTACAATCACATGTCGCTTCTTGAGGTTATCTAGGATCAAAATTTTGCCCAAAGCCGCCGACCACACAAAGAAACTCCCCCTGGAGGAGCTTGTGTTCGCCACACACTCTTCCAAGGGAAGCCCCTCCCTTCAGCATAAGCTAAGGAGGTATAAAAGAGTTTGACCTTGAAACAGCCTGTTTTGGAAGATTTTCACCACAACCTATCTTCACACCCTTGACTCACTCGAGCAGAATGTAACACCTGAAAAAAAGAGGCCAAAACATCTACCTCCTAATTATGAGCCTCTCTAGCAAAACTAACATTCCACTGATTAGAGCCACCCAGCACCTCCAAATAATCCGCAACTGAGGCGTCCTTGGCATAGGCAATGCTGAATAAGCTTGAGAAAGCTATCTTGAGAGCCGTATTACCACACCACAAATCATGCCAGAAACGAACCCTAGTCCCGACCCCCACCTCAAACCGAGTAAACCCTTTGAAAGTGTCCCACCATTTCCAAATGTTCTTCCATAACCCCACCCCAAAAGATCCACCCAGCTCCAGCTCCATTGAGCACCACCCTCCCCAAACACTTCCAAACTTCGCATCCACCACAGCCCTCCACCAACTATCTCTCTCAACTCCATAGCGCCACAACCATTTTCCTAACAAGACGTGATTGAACACCATTAAGTTTCAGATACCCAAACCTCCCTCCTTAATCGGAGTGCATACCTTCGACTACTTCACCAGATGGTACTTGAACTCTTCGTCTAGACCTCCCCATAGAAAATCCCGCTACAGCTTCTCAATCCGCTTAGCAACACTAACCGAAATGAGGAAAAGAGACAAAAAGTAAGTAGGCAAATTGGCGATAGTGCTCTTGATCAGCGTCACTCTTCCACCCTTCGACAAATACAACATTTTCCACCCAGCCAACCGACGTTCTATCTTCTCGATAACTCCGTCCCAAATATGCTTAGCCTTACTAGAGAGGCCCCCAGCTGCAACCCAAGATACTTTACTGGCAAAGAAGCAACCCCACACCCTAAAATACCGGCTAACCTGTCCACTTGCTCCACATTCCTCACTGGAATTAACACCGACTTGGCCAAGTTAACCTTCAACCTGGAAGCAGCTTCAAAGAGCAAGAATAAACTCCGCAAATAACGTAGCTGGATGGGTAAACCATTGCAAAAAATTAAGGTATCATCTGCAAACAAAAGATGAGAAAGTGTAATATTACCGACTTGGAACCCTTCTATAAGCCCCCCATTAACTGCCGCGCGAAATCATCCTACTTAAAGCTTCCATTACAAAAACAAACAACAGAGGAGACAAGGGGTTCCCTTGTCTCAAACCCCTGGAACTGCTAAAGAAGCCATTAGGAGAACCATTGATCAGAATCGAGAACCGCACCGAAGAAATGTAATGTTCTATCCAAGAGCACCAAATCCCGCCAAAACCACACCTCTTTAGCATGTATAACAAGAAGTCCCAATTCATATGGTCATAAGCTTTTTCTATATCCATTTTGCAAATAACCCCTAGCTCCTCAGATCTCAACCAACTATCAAGGCATTCATTAGAAATCAAGATAGGATCTAGAATCTGCCTACCCTTGATAAAAGCACTTTGGGACTGGGAAATAATCTTGTCCAGAACTACCTTAAATCTATTAGCTAAAACATTGGCTATGATTTTGTAGATACTTCCCACAAGGCTAATTGGCCGAAAGTCTTTGAGATTGATAGCGCCGGAAACCTTCGGAATAAGCGAGATGAAAGAAACATTGATGCTCTTCTCAAACAACCCTCCTGCATGAAATGCACTAAACACCTTCATAACATCTTCCCTCACAACCTCCCAGCAAGATTGTAAGAAAGCCATAAAATACCCATTGGGGCCCGACGCCTTGTTGCCATTCATTTTAAACACTACCTTTCTAACCTCGTCCTCTTCGAATTCTCTCTCTAACCAACTAGCCTCCACCTCCGAAATGGAATCAAAGGAGATACTGTCAACCACAAGCCTCCACCGGCTTTGCTCAGAGAAAAGTTTCTGATAGAACTCAATGTGCTCACTAATCTCGGAGGGATAGAACGAGGTGTTATCCCCAATCATAAGAGTATCCAAAGCGTTATGTCTTCTATTAAAGTTGGCTATAGAATGAAAGAATTTGGTACACTTGTCGCCGTCCTTCAACCACATCACCCTGGATTTCTACTTCCAACTCACCTCCTCCATAAGAGTGCAATTCTCTAACTCTCGAACCACTTCCGCCTTTCTCATAACCTCGCCCGCATCCAATGCCCTAGTTTCTTCGTTCACATCCAACAACCGAAGCTCTTCAAGAAGCATCCTCTTATTCCTATCAATGTTGCCGAACACCTCCTCATTCCATATCTTCAAATTCAACTTCAAAGCCTTGAGCTTACAAGCAAGAACAAAGCTCCGCGTACCTTGGAACACATAGGAGTCCCACCATTGTTTCACTAGGGCCACAAAACCTTCCGCTTTAAGCCACATATTTTTTAATTTAAACGGCCTCTTCCCCCTTGACACCTCCCCTAGCTCAAAAATGATTGAGAAATGATCCGAGCACAGGCGGGAGAGCCTCTTCTGCCTAACCCCAGGAAACCCGGCCTCCACCTCCGAGGAAATCAGGAACCGATCAATCCTTGACCACAGAGGGGGATCATTAGAAATTGACCATGTAAACGAACCCTCAATCAAGGGAAGATCCATCAACCCTTGTTCAGAAATAAAGTCTGAAAATTCCATCATGGTCGAATCCAAATGGGCTTCACCTGATCTTTCGCTAGGGAACCGAGTGACATTAAAATCACCCACAATATACCACAGCATGTCCCATCAGCTTATAACACCAGCTAATTCCTCCGAAATGAGCCTTCTATCTTTACTGAGGTTCGGACCATAAACCCCAGCAAAAGCCCAAATAGAACGATCCCCAATATTCCTAAAAGACACCACCAGGGTGTAAGTCCCTAGACAAACATCGACCTTCTCCACCACCCTGTTATCCCACATTATCAAAATACCACCCGAAGCCCCACTAGAATCCAAACAACACCAATCCACATGACTCCTCCCCCGTAAGCTACGAACTATATTGTGAGACATACTCTAAACCTTGGTTTCTTGAAAACAAACAATGTCTGCCTTGCAATCTCTGAGCAAATTACTCACCCTCAAATGTTTTTCCTTATTGTTCAGCCCTTTCACATTCCAAGAAAGAATGATTAACTTCATGAGGCCACAATATGCCCCCTTCCCTTTCAATTGCCACGGCTAGAGCTTGCACTCCTAGTGTCATAATTCACCGAGCACTCCAAATTCCTAACCTCCCTTTTGCCTTAGTGCCGTTGCTTGAATTAATAATCATCGCATTATTCATTCGTTCCTCTTCCAAAAAAGTCAAAAGCGCTAATAGTTGCAGCTTGTGACCCGTATACGAAATCCCCACAATAGGATAAATCTCATTAGCACATTGAATGACCCAATCCAAATAGCCCGTCTCACCCCTAGTCGTAGGACCATAAGTATTCAGAGGAGAAGGCCCATTAATATCAAAAGGAACCAGAATTACGTCTCGTGTCTCTACCCCCTGCCACCCTCTCCAATAGATTGGCCAGTTTCACACATTTCCCCCAATTCTGAGCACCTAGTTACCATACTCGGATGAGCCCCATTGAGCGGGGGATAGTGCCCAGTATACCCAGTAAAGCCTCCTAGATTCTGAGATAAACCCAGCCCTTCAAGTCTGAACCCCTCTCTAATTCCCCTCACCGTGCGACCAAGGCACCAAATCCCTAGCCTCGATCCTTGGAGAAGACAGTGCCGAAGTCTCCAGCGACCAGTAGCTTCCTCCCCACTAACCATCGACTCCGTCTCCAGCGCAACCAAAGGATCACCGGCCTTCAATCGCAACCCCTCACCACTAGAATTCCTTCATGGCGCTGGGTCGGTGATAGGAGTTACCGGTGAAGGCTGCTCCTTCACTATCTTTGTCGAGTCTGCCGATTCTGTGACCACCAGAAGCTTCGCCGGACCACTATGAGGAGCTCCGGTTGCTCCTCTCGAGATCTCACCATCAGGAATAACTCCCGAAGCCTCCAAGCGAATTGCCGGAACTTCGGCAGGGATAACCGCAACTGCTGGTGAACTCATCTCCAAGCATGTGCCTCCTCCAGATGACGAGGCCCCATGGTCTCCGATCGAACCCAGTTTCTGATCCATCCACGAGCCGCTTGTAATCGATGGGTGAGAAACATACGTTCTTTCTCCGCTTAACCCAACATAACCCCGGCCTCCTGGCCCATACCGGAGCCCACACCAGTTTTACAGTTATACACAATAACCTTCCTCTTAGCCTTAAATCCCCTCGTGGGCCGTATGTCATTTCTGTCAGCCCACCTTCCCCTTAAGTGCACTTCCCTCACTCCCGGATTGATCTAATCCTAAGCCTCTCCCGGGCCTTGGACCGTGCCTAGCAGCCCATTTCTTCCCCTTCAGCTTGCCATTATGTCTGACATAATGGGCTAGAACACCACCCTTTTCAACCTGTTGTAGCCCACTTTCCTCCACCCTTATAAGAGCCATTTCCAACGTGTGAAGTCTCGCGTCTATTTCCTCTTTCAACTACTTCAACGTCTCTCTGCATTCTAGAGCTTAAGGCTTACACCAGCATGGGTGTGATTCTGACACTCACCAACCTCCCGTCCCGTCAGCGCTTGTACAGTGTCATCACTCGACATAAGTGCTCTCTCCCGCGCTTGTAATCTACTCACCGGAGCCCTAGCCTCTTGGACTTCTTTTCCCCTGCTTTTCTTCCCCTCCGGCAGTCGACTATCTTCATCCTCTTGACCCCTTGGTGTCCTCGCCGGAATCTGGGTCTCCTTCCTTGGCATCGACCCTGTTACCCCTATGCCTAAAACTTGCTTCTCCATTGCTGATGAGGACTCTTTCAACCATCTAGGCACTCGCGCCACATACCCTGTATATGGACCAAAACATTCCTCCGCCGGGGATGCTGACAGACCCACAACCTCGGCATAACTCCTCATTTCCTTCCCCTCATGCATATTCTTTTCTTCCTTAGCACCTCGAAGGGACGATGTTTCTAAACTCACTTCCGAAATAAAACGTTTCCAACCTTGCCCGAATCGTCCTTCTGGAATGAGGACTGAACCGCACCTCTGCCTCCCATCAAACTCCTCTAACGTCAAAAAGTACCCATGCCTATTGGATCAACGTTGCGCAATGAACCGTGGGTAACCCGTTCTGAACTGATCCTAGAATACCTCTGAATTGTCCACTGCCACCAGAACCTCCAGATTGTGCTCTAACCACTCCAACTCATCATTCTTGATGAAAATAGACCTTTGCTTCCCTTTGCTCCTCTCGAAAATCCTCACCCCCGAAGCCCCTGCGTCACCACCAGTTCAAAATCCTTCGCCTCTACTGACCATCTTCTCCTTCCCGCCATGCTGCCACCACCCTCAATTAAGAAGATACCTCACGCGGCACCCACGCTCTAACACACAAGCCGGGTAGAGAGGAGAGAGAAGAGAGAAAATCGTGAAGATGGGGGAATCAAGTCGGATTTGGCCAAATTGCTTATATTTATATTTATTTATTTATGAGATAATATATGTATAAAAGGACTAAATTGTATATATAAATGATTTAGACAAACTGAGTTTCAATGGTCGAGATTTTGGATTCCAAAATATTCTACTGGAAGAGGACTCCAAATCAGTGGTCCAAGCTATTATAGGGGGATCACCATGGTGCAACTTTGGCCAAATTATTGAAGATATCCGTGCTATTTTGCCGGGGTTTAGGAGCTAGAGGGTGGAGCATATAAGAAGAGAAGCAAATGAAGTAGCTTATGGATTGGCAAGGGCAGCGGGGAATATTGGGGTTTCTAGAATTTGGATGGAAAAAGTCCTTGATATTGTTCATGATGTCGTACTTTTATAGCAATTTGCTCTTGTTGTTTAGAGCTTCATGCTCTTGATATTTAGAGCTTTAGCTCTAGATGTTTTTGTATTACTTCAGATTATTTGAATAAAATAAGTATTTATTAAAAAAAAAAAAAAGAACTTAAATGTCCATTATAATATTTTATAATAAAGTTTCAGCCGAAGTAGTGTTTGCTGAACTTTTAATACTAGAGTTTTAGTTAGAGAGAGAATTATCTTTACAAATTTGATAAATAATTTTGAAAAAAAATAATATTCCATAAGCCGCATACATATGATTTGATTATTGGATTGGTTTAGAACTAGACTGAATCAAATTTGTAATTTGTTGATAGTACTATGCTAAAAGATTATAACAAAACTTTGGTTTTTCATAGCAAAATATCAATCAGCAAATATCCATACGACTTTTACAACTTAATAGTCCCATGCATATGAAGTAGAAGCAATTATTTTTTTAAAAAAAAAAAAGAAAAAAGGAAAGTTGGAGCAATTTGCTTAATTAAGTTAAATGTAAAATCCATTTCAAAATGCACCATAAACATTTATTTATTATCCTTAATGAATTTGATTTTTGATACAGTAATGCTACACATACGTAGCGTTGCCACATGCTCTCTCCTAGTTGGCTACACCCCCGACCACCACGCAAGTGGCAGTTGGAACCACTAGATTTGATGGTCGTGACCACTAGTGTAACACTCCGGTCTTATATTGAAAAGATGAGAAAAAGCCTACATAGAGTATGTGGTTTATGAAGATAGTTATGTGTACTAAGTCTTACATTGCCTAGTTACTAGGTAAAACTGAGCTTTATAATGAATTCTAAAAAAGTTTCAAATTGATTAGTCCTTTTATGATGATAGCACAGATGTGATTAGCGTTTTTTCTTACAACTAGTTAGCTCATCAAAAATAATCAAACCACACCTGGAGGTTTGGTGGGATGAGCAACACCCCTTTACCCCAAGGGAGTGGTCGGTTGGGAGTGGTAGGTCTTTCAAAAGATGAGAACAAAGAACAATGAAAAAATGATAAAATGATAAGAAAATACTAAATACATTTCTCAAAGCTTCTTTAAAAGAATATATTGACCTCGAAAGCGAAAGCTAGGCAGATCTTAATATGACAACAATATCCGATTTTTCCCCTTGGCCCAAAATAGATATCAAATATATATATAGACTTTTCATTATTTGATATTTTCAAGAAAAAAAGCTTCATGATTTATTATTATTTAAAAAAAAAAAAAAAAAAAATTCTTGCAAACGGTCGCCATCCTTAATTATCTGTCACAAGAATATAAGAATATATTATTGTGACAATAATTAGAAATTGAACGTAAAATCTTCATGATATTAATTTCCCTGACATTATTCCCTTTATTAACACGCATCCAGGCGAGTGTAAAGAGATTATGATTTTCCTTGATATTCTTGCATACATTTATTTATGGAAGTTTTTAGATTTCTTATTAATTTAACGGCCAGAGTTCCTGTATTCAAGACATTTTCCCTATAAAAAATCTTTCTTCCTCTCCATGACAAGCGTTTTCTTCTCTTACCAGTTTCTTCTCATTTTCTGATTTGTTTCAAGCTATTTCAATGGAGGACCATCATGCCTCACCATCTCCGGTACTTATATTCTCTCTTTCTTTCTTTCTTTCTTTTTTAGTATATATATATTCATCTCTTTTTTTGTTCTTAATTCTTTTTTCTTTGGACCATGTTCCTCTCCTTGCAGATTTGTACCTTGAAAGTGGATATAACGTGTTGTGATAAGTGTCCGATTAAATTGAAGAAAAAGTTATTGAAAACCAATGGTATGTTGTTACAATTGAAACCGGACCTGAGCCGAATTTTTATTTTCTTTTTTCTTTAATTTACCTGTGAACAATCTCGAGATTGATTTAAATTTTGTATACATATTTTGGTTCTAGGAGTAACCTGCGTGGACGTTGATTCAAAACATGGGACAGTGAGGGTCGTAGGAGACATAGATCCTATGATACTGTTGCAAATGTTTGAGAAAATGGGCAAACCGGCGGAGCTTTGGTCGTTTCACAAGGTCCCATCACAATGCAGAACTAGTAGTGGCTTTAACAACAACAGAAAAGAAGCTCGGTCTCCATGTGATGATGATGTTTCTGGTCATGATTATAATCATGATAATGAGTATGAATCCAAAAGGGGCTGTCCCGGTCCCACTCCGATGGAGGGTGGCGGAGGGTTTGGCTGGAGAGGTGGTTTCGCTCCTTCTAACAGTTCGAGGTTCTCTGGGGTATTCCCTAATCCGTTGTATTGTCCTGGTCCTACTCCTTCGGGTTATTATCGACAACCACCACCACATCTACCACCAAGGTCGACATACGGAGGGTATGGGTATGGATACTTTCCATCGAGGTCGGCACAGAAGTATAACCCTATGACCCATTATACTAGTTATTGGGACAATTATCGCCTCTCACCATAAGAAATTTGGATTTCTTATATTTGCCTACTCGAACTGCATGTGTAAGTGGGTGGCAGATGGGCCTTGCAGCCCGCTCTTTGTTGGGTAACCAATTACGGGGGATCTTTATTCTATATAGCCATGAATTGCTCACCTTAGTAGGGTTTATCAACAAAAAGAGGCTAAATTAAATTAAAGATGTTCTCTCCCTTGGTTGCTAGGATTTGGATAATGAAACATTACTCACAAATGATAGGGTTTTTTTTTTAATCATTTTGTAATTTATCCATGATGATCAATTTGGTTTTGAGTTTTTCTTTTTATTGATTGCTGTTGATTAATTTGCTTATAATTTTTGTGGGGACGCAATGAAACTTTTCCATGTGTTTGTGTTTACATTGCTAATTTGTGATTAAAGATTGTGATCCATCCTTTATTGCTAGGTTTTAAATAATGATATCACCCCTACTATTCTCTATCTCATTTGTTTTTGTTGACAATAAGTGAACAAGCAATTAATATGGTGTGTTATTTAGAAAATGATAGTTTAATTAACGGACAGATTGTGCTTAGCATGAACAAAAGGCATTATGGTGTACGTTATATTTTACAGATTTATGCACTAATAAGCATATTTTCTAAAAATTATTAATTAAATAAACTGGACTAAAAAATATTTCTTAGAGAAAAACTTTATAATTTCCCCGTTCACAAACGAAAAATAAACAACTAAATTATATTGTTTAGATATGCAGATTCGAAAGGAAATTTGTTTGAGAAAAGAAGTGGCACTAACATTTGCTCTCAATCAATCAGGTAACCAACCACAGCAGAATTATATTGCTCTACAGTTTCGAACAAAAGATGAATGTTTGTTGTTAAATTCACCGAACAATAGTAAAAACAATTCTATTGGGGTAATACCATGAGAAAGAATTTTTTTAAGAATTATTCTGAAACTACAGGTAACAACGAGAAAGTCTGCAAGGGAAACCATAAACATGGTAGAATAGGTTATGCTAAACAGGGAAGCAAGATCCAGAACATCAGAAAAATGCTTCTGCAGTTGCTGCAACCTGAAACTCAAGAATCAAGCCATCTATGTCTGCAATTACATAGATAAAAGAAACAGAAATTAAGCAAAAAGAAAGAAAGAAAGAAAAAAAATCAAGGTGTTTGCAACAGCTGAATCTGATAAGGACGTTAACATCCATATACTAGAGCATGACTAACCTTGTTGGCAATATTGTTTGAGAGCCAGTCAAGTCCCTCATAGAGCCCTTCACCAGAAGTGGCACATGTGCTCTGGATATACCTGCAATATATGGTGTACATGGTGAGTCACTGCAGGGAGGAGGGAGGAGGGAAAGAGGGAGAGAGAAGCTAAAACATTTCTTACCAGTGGCGTTGACGGAGGGAGTGAAGGCCAAGCTTATCAGTTATCTCAGCAGCATTCATGGCGTTTGGAAGATCTTGCTTGTTTGCAAACACCAGCAGCACGGCATCCCTCAACTCATCCTGACATAGCAACAAATAATAATACTATCAGGGAGGACTAATAAAGCAAACATTTGAAGTCCATCTAAATGGTGCAACTTCTCTTAAAACGTTACTTTTAAATCATGCTCATAAGC
The DNA here is from genome assembly GCF_901000735.1 of Corylus avellana. Lineage (NCBI taxonomy): Eukaryota > Viridiplantae > Streptophyta > Magnoliopsida > Fagales > Betulaceae > Corylus > Corylus avellana. The sequence continues at coordinate 16,861,539 of NC_081542.1, forward strand.
AGTGATGGTAAAAAAAATTCCAAAGCTTTCTCATACCTCATTTAACATTCTGTGCAGCTCATCCCTAGCTTCAGCTACACGGTCTCGGTCGTTGCTATCAACCACAAATATGAGTCCTTGGGTATTTTGGAAGTAATGTCTCCACAAAGGACGGATCTGGAAGGACAAAACAAAAAACCACCCACAAGATTAATTGAGAATAACAAACTTATACAGGAATTTAATCGATTATGATGGAATCAAATACATCTCAACATTCAGATCATGTGACATAGAGAGGTCTGACTTCAATTATAGTATATCTGCAATTTTATGATTAACAATATTAAATAAGAAAACAATACAAGGAAAGCTAGGAGAGGAAACACCCTGCCTATTATTGATCAAAAGATACATTGGGGTGCAAGCCAAATTATGTATCAGTTTCCACTTAAAAAACCCAGAGAGAGAGAGAGAGAGGAACAATCCTACATTGCATCTTTTCTTATAGTTCAGCTCTTAGCATAATGTGTCACAAATAATCAGCACCAGCCAGATAGAAGTAATCAGACCAGCACTAAATCATCCATAAGCACTCCTTTTCAAGCTAATCAAACAATCGTCTCAAAAATCAGTACTCAAAAAGTCACTTATGATCTTTACTAAGAAAAATTCTTTAAAAAGCAAAGAGAATGGGAAATAATATGTCTTTATAAAACTAAATCTACATACCTTGTCCTGGCCACCAACATCCCAGACAGTGAAGCTGATATTCTTATATTCCACAGTCTCCACATTAAATCCTGATAAATAATACATCAGTTCTGCTTGTAAGACCAATGCAACACAAGAACTACTTTTAAATCCATCAAATTACATAACTTAATAAAATGCCTGCACAATAACAGTAGCAATCATGAAATTCAATGGCGTCATAATCAACTCAATGCTAAAAGCATTATCCTTCACCAAAGATTTTTTTTTTTTTTTTTTTAATACAAGTAAAAACTTGCCTTCTCCAGAATAATATTAATTTGCCAATGAACACTTCAATTAAACAGGGAAAAAAAACCATCCCATCTCCGTTGCCAGATGTACTTTACCAAAAAGTTATTACTACAATTGCAAACCAGTTTCCACCTCGAATGGCCAGAAATGAAGTTACACATGTTTGAAATCACAACCACCATTAAAGTTTAACAAGAGAAAGCTCAAGTCCTTTCTGTATATGGAATCTTACAACCGAAATCAAAATGCCACCACAAGCAATTGAAAAAAAAAATTGAATTTAACTTCACTGATCAATGAATTCACCTAATTGATATATTGATGTTCGAACTTACCAATGGTAGGAATTGTGGTGACTATTTCTCCCAACTTGAGCTTGTAGAGAATGGTGGTCTTACCAGCGGCATCAAGACCCACCATGAGTATACGCATCTCTTTCTTAGCAAAGAGACGACTGAAAAGCTTGGTGAAAGACAGCCCCATTTTTTTTCTCAAGCTATTCTATATCCAGGCAACAAGAACCCCAAAAGCACATTGTTTAGAAAATCCAATACTTCTCAGTTCTTAACCAAATAATACAAAACTTAGAATAACCACAACATTTGTGTGATCACGACAGTAAACATTTGGATCAAAAGCTAAAGAGATCCCCAGCATATCATATGACATACAATTCTCAAGAGTAGTTGTTATTATAACACATTTAGATCAAAATCATAACTTTAGAATATAGCACGAGTGATTAAGTGCAAACAGTTGAGCGCGAAGAGTGAAGATTGGTACATGGCAGGTGAAAAGAAGCTGCTGCAACGTGCCGTGAAACTAGACAAATGGGCAATTTTTTTTTTTTTGTCTGGCTTTGGCTTGAGTTTGAAAATGTGGGTGTGGGAGATTTGAGCCTATTCAAGGAGGGCGGGAGCCGCCTCCGTCCCCCTCTATCTCCGCCATTGGATCCAACGGCGGAGAAACTGAATCTCATACAAATGACAGCTTGAAGATCAAAATGGTACATAAAATTAACAGAAAAAAGATGTATCAAAAATGTATAATTCCAATCATGTAGCGAGAGATCCAAAGGGATTTACAGAAATTCAATTCACCAATAAATGATAGAAAAAATAGATCGAGGATTTTTTTTATTTATTTTTTTTCACAAAATTGATCAGAAAACAAAGCTATCATAAGACAATCACAACAATACGAAGATCTGAAAGCTAAATTTGAAGATAGAAACGAATTTCAACGACTTGCCTGGAGACGGTAACAGAGATCTACCCCTTTTGCTGTAAAGGAAAGGAAGGTGTACTTCGTAACAATGCTGGCAATGGAAACGAGGGACGTGTCTATTTATAGAAAACAGCAAGACCGAGAATCAAGTTCGTTTCCACGCTGTTTTTTTTTTTTTTTTTTTTTTTTTTAATTAATTAATTTTTTGCATTTGAATTTTAAGTTGGGATTGAATTTGCGATTTTAAAACGTGAGAGTTCAAAATAATAATTTAAAAATGTTAGCTTTGAAAACTATATTTTTAAAAATGCAATTAAACGTATGGTAACGCCGTGCGTATGAGATCAGACATCTTTGTGTTTATGACGTATGTTTGTTGACATATTTGGATAAATATAAATGTGTTGACATAAAGATAATTTTTGTTTTTTAACAAAAAAATATATATATTTTAATGGAATCCGCATTTGAAAATGTGTTTTCTATATATAATACACGTAAACCTTTACTTACAATTTTCCATTAGAAAGCAAACATTGAAAATGACTGATTGTAATCATTCCAATTTTCTTCCAAAGTTTCTAGTCAGATTAGGAAGAAACCATTGCTTGCTTTAACTGGTTTATCAAAACTCAGATTAAATATCTCTCAGGCTTTCTCCTTTTTTTCGTAGATTTTCAATGAAATTGTTTTCACGGTTGGACTCTCTCAGGCTAGCTCTCCATTTGGACTCTTTCCTTACGTCTTACAATGGCAAGATTTTCCAAATGAAGCTTGATAACAAAGCAAGCAATGGCTTAACGATTAAAGAGAGAGAGAGAGAGAGAGAAGAAAAGCAACAAGACTAGTCTTTCCTTTCATATTTTATTCCTCACAAGAGAAAGCTTAGAAACCATAAGTAGCATTATCTTCTTGGCTCTAAAGGAGCAGGGAGTAATGGGTTGGGTTTGTTTAGAGCAGGTTGCAGGAGGAGGGCTTAGCTCTAAATCTGCACTGCTCATTTCATCTCTAAGGATCATGCAGTAGCTGACATGTCAGCTCGCCCACCGGTCATCCTCTCTGCCTTCTCGCCGCGCTCGCCTGGAAATCGTGTATCTAAGATTAGTATACAAAACAGGAAAACATAATGTATCACAAAAATTTTGGACATCGATCCATAGTACAATGAGTTACCAGTACGAATTCTTATCACGTCCGAGACGGGCACCACTGCACAACAAATGGAAAATCTTTACTAGTTTGATTACAAAAGCTGAAGCCATTTAATGACCAATAGAACCCAGAAAACACCTTCCACACCCCACCACCCCACCAAAACAAAAAAAAAATCAAAATGGCCAACATTATGATTAATATCTACATGAGCAACAAATAACTTGATTATAAACGAAACCCAAGTACAGGTATCTGGGTTTTACCTACCACTCTGGACTTCAAACACAAGTCAATTTTGATGAAGTAATTGGATTCAAAAGGTTTCACTTGATGAGATAATTCTGATGCAGCTATATGATCAGATGAGTAGGTATGTTAAAGTTCTACTACATTCCCCCATTAGCCAATAGTCTGGCTTTCATATGCATAAAATTAACCCACAAAAAAAAAAAAAAACAGCCCCCCACTTCTCACTTTCACTTTTTGCTTCAAAGCATTTAGATCTTTCCTAAAAGCATACGTATCAACTTCATAATTGAAGGAAACATGTTTCCCTGAGCATTTAGATCTTTCCTCAGTAGCACTTTTTTTTCGATATTCACTCCTATTTTATTTTTAGCTAGTACCGTGCTCATGTGAAACGTGGCACGTTTTCAGATTTCTGTAAAGTATGTTCGTTCTGACAAAGAAATGCAGAAATCCTCAGCAAGACAAGAAATATAGCAATGACAAAATAAAATAATTTTTTTTGTCTGTCAATGTGTGTGTTTTCTTTCTCCAATGGATTAGTAGCTTCTGGCTTCAGATTAAGAGAAGCACTACCATGAAAGGTGTCACTAAGAAAATGCAGTTGTCATTCATCTGGAGAATTACAGTTCACCAAAACAGAACCAATTCCCTCAAGCTGCAAACGTGATCTAGCATAATTTTGTACATCTGGTTATCCCTAAAACCAAATAGAGGCAATGTATAATATTTATGAAAACATAGTAGACACAACAAATATAGAAAAAAGCAAATCCCTAAAATAACTTTATATTAATAACCTACCAAGAAAGAAAAGAAAATAAAAACCAACTAAGGTTTAATTTTCCATCAACCTGCGTGTATATTTAGACTCATATATTAGCCTTAAAGCTTTAAAAGAAAAGAAAAAAAGGAAATAAAGGAGTCGAAATCTACTCATCAGAACTAACAAAGAAACATGAAATCTTACAGAAAATTTTGCCATCGCCAATCTCTCCAGTCCTTGCCTCCTTGATTATCTTGTCTATTACTGCTTCAACCTAAGAGAGGATGGCATCCAGATACTAATTAGCAACATTATAGCGACAAAATATACCATGACTTTTTTTCCTTACTAAGCAGCAATGTCGCAAATAGTTAACTTATTTTATTTGCAAGAGAAATAATGGTTTAGTTTCTAGTTTTTATACAACAGACATACCACTTAGACTCTTCATACCTGATCTTTGCCAACCACAATTTCCATTTTAACTTTAGCAACAAAATTGTCTTCAGAAAATTCAGAGCCTGCAGAGCAATAAACAAGAAATGATAAAAACAAAATACCACCTCAACGACTATATAAGAAAGATCAGATAAAAAGGTAAGCATAGCCAACCAAAAGAATTCTTTGTTTGGCACCAAAAGAGATAAAAAAATAATAATAATAATAATAATAAAAATTCAACAAAAAGAATATTAAACATGAAGGAAAACTCTATATCAAAATATAACTAATTGGTTAATGAACCACATAACTGTTTTAAATCTGATAGATTGTAAGTATGCATTGCAAATAAAGGAAGTGTGCAAAATTGAGAAAAGGAATTTTCTTCGTAAGATATCAATCAAAATCAACTAATCTAATTAGTACATAATATTTAGGAATAGTAAATCAAGTTTTCAACATTTCTAAACAACACACTTACCACCCTGCCTTTCTGCTGAGCCACCTTGAGCACCAAAGCCCCGAACATCAGATACCGTAACACCACGAATTCCCATCTTCAGCAGGGCCTTTATTTTTCAGAAAAGAAACAAATATTACTTCCACATTATCTAATTAAGTAGCTTAGGTTTGGCGAAGTTCAGTAAATAGAGAAAAATTGTAAAGGAGAATATTGGCCAAAGCTATGATAGTACAATGATAAAGGCATCTCTCCTTTCATAACTTTAGCATTAATGTCCATATGATAGTTTGAGGAATTTCAGAAATGAATGAAAAAGTATACAGCGAAATGGTGGCCAGAGGCATCATTTTATAGCAAGCACTAGGGTTAAGGTAAGGTAAGGTATCATTGATGAATATAAGATGTATACAGCCAGAGGGTGGAAAGTCATTAATACCATCCTTTACTTACCATTGAAATAACAATCACGTGCGGATGTTATAATTGACTACAAAATAATTATTGTCTATTAGTAACCACTGCCTCCAACCATTCATATATTGTTGTTACGTGTTACAATAACCGAGGGCAAAAATTTTGGGTGCGTCATGTGAGGTCACAGCTATGAAACTTTTATGCAACTTCTAGAATAGACAACTGATTCCGTTACAAAACAGGGATTAGATTGAGTTTGTCGTGACATATACCGACATTCTAGTTTGTTCCGCCTATATAGAATGTTTGGGAAAATCCAAATTTTGTCACAGTAAAGTAGGATTCAGTTCCCAAAAATGGTTAAGAAGATCCAAGGGAAGTAATCTGCGCCCTATATTTTTAATGATTTTGTCGTTGTGTCATTCTTGGCAGGCCAGATGGTGTTAATCTTTAATTAATCAGGATCCTGCCTTGACTCTAAGGCAGTGGCACTGGACTTGGCCTACAGCTTCAAAATCTGGACAAGGGTAACAATAGTTCTGATATAACAGCCTATAATTGGTTCTTTTCACATGTTGTAAAAAGACAAGCTGGTAAATGACCACAAAATTTAGAGGGTCAATAAAACAAGGGTTTTGCCTGAGATGGAAGATGTCTTGATTAAGAAAATTTCCATTAATTCTCTTCCTACTTTGGCACCCTTTATCTTGTGATCTCCAACTGACAACTTCAAATCAATGCCATCAGTTCCTTCTCTACTCATCTCATGGTGTCACCCCATTCAGAGCAGAGTGTCCGGTGGATCCTCCCCTTACTATTTGTAAGTTTTGCAGCTTGGTAACTACTTTAACAAAAATTCATTAACACAAAGTACCACTGACCTTCACTACATAAGATTTTGGAGCTTTTAGAAGATATAATGCACAGAAATGCATATATGAAAACATTCATGAATCTCTAGTCTCTACTGAATTTGATCATGGCAGTAATAAATTCCATACATGCAAAGGCTATTGAGTATTTTAGAAACTGATTACAACCTAAGAATGTTAAAGTAATGATTAAGTGATTAAATTTATCTCTTTCTATCAGCTTAAGCTTTTGGGATAACAGATAATTTAACATGGTATTAGAGCCAAAGGGTCGTAGGATCGAACCTTGACTCCGTCAAATTACCCCCCATTTAATTAAATATTCCACATGTTGAGCCTTACCTATTAAAAGGGAGTTTGAGCCCACACGTGAGGAAGAGTGTTAAAGTAACGATTAAGTGATTAAATTTACCTCTTTCTATCCGCTTAAGTTGTTGAGTTGTTGAGTTGTTGAGATAAATGGTAATTTAACAAAGAAGAGAGTACTTGTAATTACTACTCAAAGGTTAAGCATATCACAGCGATCAATCACACATAATCATGGTCAAGTTTCATTAACTCTTACCGAAGAAACCTTCGGGATTCGCCAGGGCCTATTTCGTCCCAAATTCAGCAGCAAAACAAAGATAATGAAAACATAGTTAGGCATGGCAAACTCAATGAGGTCATTTCAACAAAAAAAAAAAAAAGAAGGAAAAGCCCATGACTATATTGATTTAGAAAACATTGCTAAAACATGCATGCAGGCTTACTAAGCCACACACACTCAAAAAGCAGACAATCAATCACATGCACGAAACAAAAAAACACAGAAATCGAAGCAGGTTGAGAAACACACGCACCTCAGAACAGCTTCCACTTTGTAAAACTTGGCGTCCGGGAGATAATCTAAAAGCAAAGCAAGAGTAAAAATATCAATACTTTGAGACACCCAAGTAATAATTAAACTAAAATTTTAATCTTTATCAAACACCCATGAATATATTTCCCCAAAAATGAAGGCCGAGTGTGTCAGACACACCAGGAGAGCTCTGGGCTCTGATGACGGGCACAATTGAGGCATTCTTGGTGTGCTTCAGAGTCACATTGAGCTGAAGAGGGAGGTGGGAGCGTCCAAAGTTGGGGCGAATGATCGAGGAGGCAAAGTCAATGAGAGGGAGGTTTTTGAAGTGGGCATTGAGGGGACCAAGAGCGCCAGGTTTCGCCATTGTAGCCATGATTGTTGGTGTAGAAGCAGCCAGCAGGAGCAAAAGGTGGGTCAGGTACTGCTCATGCGGCCTCGCAGTTGACGCTGCGGGTTTTTATTGGGAAAATTTTGCAGTCCTTAGGATCGGCTTGGAATTCACGCATGGAGGACGCTTGGAGTCTCTGGGGGATCATGACTGATTCACTGCTGATGCACTCCCTCTAATGCTTAATTTGGCCCATCACATCGGTAAAAAGCCCATTTACAGCTTCCGGAGACATGAAATTGAGAATTCACCACAAATTCTAAAAGTTTTTATTGTCTCTCTCATGTTTCTTAAAAAATAAGGTAATTTAAAATTATTATTTGATTAAAATACAATTATAATCAATCACAAGTTTAATAATAATTTGAAGAGTCATATCATTCTTAAAAAGACATAAAAAAGACTTGTAGCATTTTAAAATTGTTATTTGATTAAAATACTATCATAATCAATCACAAGCTCGATAATGATTTGAAGAGCCACACCATTGTTAAAAAGACATAAAAGAGACTTGTAGCATTATTCTTCGCTCACACTCATTTTATAGCGGTAGGATATTTTAAATAAATTTTCATATTAATGACTTAAAAATAAATTATTTAAAATATGTCACATCAATCTGCATAAAATAAGTGTAATAAATGAGTTTTAAAAGTAACATTATTTATTGAGAAAATAACAAAACTATCTCTACAAGACTACAACTACTAGTAGTGTTATTCTTTATACTCATATCACTTTGACTCATATAAAATGAGTTTTAGTTAATTTTATGTTAACTACCTAAAAATAATTACTTGAAACACATCACCTTAACTAATATAAAATGAGTGAATGATAGCATTTGATAGCATTACACTCTATTGTGTAATCTAACAATTGGAGAAAAAAAAAAAGAGGCTAAATATAATGATAAACACAATTAAACTTTATTATATCTAAAACCTACATGATTTTTTTAAACAAACAAAAATTAAAAAAAGTTTTGTTTGTTTGACATATATGATTTGATGTCCCATCAATCTTTATAATAAAATGCTTTACAATGTTGGCTAAACATTGTAGCGAAAGGTCAAGGATTATGCCCCATCACCATTGGATCAACTATCAAGCATGTTCAAAGTTTAAAGAAAAATATTTAGGGTATTATAATTTCTTACAAATTGATGTAATGGTTCACGTATTACTTGTCACGTCAATAACTAACATGATAAGTACCATGTCAATTTATAAAGATTTATAATAAAATATATATATATATAGTACTACTAATATCACTCGAATCTAAAAGATTAGGCTGTTCAATTTCTCATACATAGGATATTAGGCAAAGATTTACCTTTGGAGTGTTAAAATATCAAAGTAGGTTAAATTAAGAGTTTCTCTCTTCTTCTTTTTTTTTTTTTTAAGAGGAAAACATTCTAGTCACAGTTATTCAAAGATAATACGAGCATAAAACTCTTACAATACAGAGTAAAAAGCTTTGAAGCAACCATATATAGTCGAAGCTACAAGGTTACAAATGTTGAAGATGACGTCAAAAATACAACCATCCCAATCTTAAATAATATCCGCTAACTCATGACTAATCTTCATATATAACAACAGATCTGCTCCAAACAGACTCATTCCAATGCATAGGTAGCTCTTATTCCTCAACCTGAGAGTAGAAAACCCTCATGCCGAAACTCCCTCGACCCGAAAGCCAGAATATAAATCTCATCCACAACCCAAGGGTCTAGAGCATAAACAAATACCTCACGGATCAACAAGAGAATATAGCCTTATTACAAGCAACAAAACAACAAGAAATATAAAATAAGGAACAAATAGCAGAGGAAAAAAAACGTAAACTAAAAAATATAGGGAAAATAAAAGCAAAAAAATCAGAAAGCCAAAAAACAGGAGCACATTAGGCAGATGACGGCGGCCGGAAGAAAGGCTGATCGCGTGCTTGCCGGAAACCAAAGCTGGCGTTGGAAGCGAATAGGGCCAGTGAAACACGGTGGGGGGCGCAATAATAGAACCGGCATTGGACGGTGGACGACAAAGCAGCGTGGAGGAGATCAACGGCGCACTCAAAGAACTGGGGGTAGTTTGAGTAAATCCCCCAAGAACGACACCCACAAAGTGTGCCAAAAACAAACAAACAAGCAGAAAATAAAGACAAGCAAAAAGGGAAAAAAGGGGGAGAGAAGAGGCGGGGAGGGAAGGGGAAGAAAAACCAAAGAGGAAGAGGAAATTTACTAGTTAAACGTCTATAGCAGGGAATTTACTACTACCCTCTTTGGCAGAAAGTTTGTGATATTTTAACCAGGATCATGAGTATATTGGTTGATACGAATGTAGTTAGGAAAATTTTAAAACCTAAAATCTCTTCTTTTTTTTTTCTTTTAAAAAATTATTAAATTGGTCATAATGATTTAAATCGTTTCTTATAAATTAAAATTTATTTCATTGCTCGCTGCCTTTTGGATGGAAGAATCTATTTAACGGTCCGAATAATGATGAATAATGAAATAAGATTTAAATAATAGTAGCAATTTGAAAATGACATAAAATATAGTGACTAATTTAATTATTATTATTATTATTATTATTATTATTTTAATCTTTTCCTCTGTTGTCTAATAATATAAAAACTTGGAAAACATGTAAAATCAATTTTACTTGGTTATACCAATTTGCCAAAAAAAAAAAAAAAAAATCATTGCATTCAACTTCAAACTAAATTTCTCATGAAAACCATCAAATATCACATCAACACCAATTATATTATGATATTTTTCATGCATAATAAAAATTATAAAATGTAAAATATATAATTAAAAATTAAGTGGGTGGCTCCACTACTTTTCAAGTTTTTTTGTTTGTGATTTATATATATATATATATATATATTAAAAAAATAAAAATTAAAAAAAAAAAGAAAAAAGAAAAAAGAAAAGACCGGATAGAAAACATTAACGGGTGTCCCCCAAACGGGTCAAACCCAATCTCTATGACATGAAAAGAGTGGGTGAGCAGACAAGCGAATAGGCTTCGGAAAAATCCCATCTTTAATTCCTTTGCCCTTTCCCCTCTTTGATTAGAAAAAAAAAAATCCCATCTTTAAATTCTGGGTATAATTCATTGAAAGATTATCAAACTGGGTTTTCCCACGTCCAATCGGTAGCAACAAGAATGGCTTCGAAGGAGGGAGTGGGTGAAGCCGAAGAGTTCGTGTACAGAATCAGCACGGCTAAGGAGTGGGAAGAGTTTGAAAAGACTGGGTCAATCTTCGGTGGAGAACTTGACAAATCTTCTGGATTCATCCATCTCAGCAGTCTTCATCAGGTCCTTAGTTTTTACACTCGGTTGTTGTCAATCTACATGAATTGCTTTCTTTTCGAGATAACTGTCCACTCTTTACCGCTCAAAAATATATATTTTTTTGAGATTTTTCTTGAACTATCATAGTCCATTGAAACAAATTAACAACACTTTCATTGAAAGTCCTATTCATATGAAATCAAGAACTTTTTTTTTTTTTTTTCATAAGTGTATCTGTGCTATAGGTTTTGTAATTTGAAAGGACAAGAGGCAAATACAAGAATAATTATTTAATTACACCGTGGCTGGTTTATACCCAAGAATCTGGGCGGTTAATAGCTATATCACATTGGAATGGCTATGGTTTAAATGAGATTTTTTCTTTTTCTTTTTCGGCTTAGTCCTTAGAACGGAGGCTTGGGCCAATTGTCCCGAGCTGGAGTACTCATGGACAAGCCTCGTGGGTCCGAGAGGCTTCTGATTGTGGGTCTTATTTGTAGTGGCTAGGGTTTTGCGTGATTGATGTCTCGTTGTATATTCACGCTTACTGTGTTGCTTCTCAATAAATAGTGAAACCTTGCTAAAACTTGGTGGACGTAGCCCTTAGTGGTTATCACGTAGATATCTATGTTTGTAATTGCGTGTTTTAGCTTTCTTTTTATTTTTCGCATTTCACTGGTTCTAAAAAATAGGATAAATTTCTTAACAACCGGTATCAGAGCCAAGTTCCAGTGGGAGTGATGACAGGAGAAAGAGGAAAGGCAACAAGAATTGAAAAGTTTGACGGCACAGATTTCTGGCATTGGAAGATACAGATAGAAGATTATCTGTATGGGATGAAACTACATTTGCCTCTTTTGGGGGAGAAACCAGACAATATGAAAGATGACGAATGGGCTCTGCTTGATAGACGGGTGCTGGGAGTTGTTCGATTAACACTGTCAAGAACAATTGCGCACAACATTATGAAGGAGAAGACGACATCGGGTCTAATGGCAGCTTTGTCCGGTATGTACGAAAAGCCGTCTGCTAACAATAAGATGCATTTAATGAAAAAGTTGTTTAATCTAAAGATGGCGGAAGGTACTCCAGTAGCGCAACATTTGAATGAGTTCAATACAATCACAAATCAATTGTCCTCTATGGAGATTAACTTTGATGATGAGATCCGTGCGCTAATCGTTTTGGCCTCTTTGCCAAATAGTTGGGAGGCCATGAGAATGGTCGTTTGCAATTCTGCAGGGAAGAGTAAACTCAAATATGAAGCTATCCGAGATTTGATTTTAAACGAGGAGGTTCGTAGAAGAGATACAGGTGAAACCTTAAGTTCTGGTTTTGCCTTAAACCTCGAGACAAGTGGTAGAGGACAAGAAAAAAACTCTAGTTGGAGCAGATCAAAGTCAAGAAAAGGAAAAAGCAAATCGAGATCTAGAGAACAAACAGAATGTTGGAACTGTGGCAAGACCGGCCACTTTAGGAGGAATTGCATGGAACCGAAAAAAGAAGAGTGAGACCGACTTTGTAGCTTTTATATATCTGTATAATGGTCCTATTTAGAACGAAGATATTTATTTTGAAACTATTGGGTTTGTTATTTGAAAGGACAAAGAGAAAAGTGAAAGAAAATTTATTTAATTACACTGTGGCTGGTTTATTCCCAATAATCTGGGCGGTTAATTGCTATATCATTTAACTAGTGGAATATCATTTATCCCAAAAGCTTAAGCGGGTGGAAAATAATGAATTTAATCATTTAATTGGTGCATTCTATTTAATTGAGGTAGGAGGTGAATTAAGAAACAAAGACATTGGTCAAACTCTGATATACCATGTTAAATTATTGCTTATCCTAAGAGCATAAGTTGAAAAGTTAAACTTAATAATTTAATTAATATTTTAAACACTTTATATTAATGCAATATTTCTATTTGAGGGTAAAACAGATTCCATATAGTGGCTGATTTGCAGGTGCAGTCAACATTACAGAATTTTTTCTTGAACACCAAGTTGGATTTGTACTTGCTTCAAATCGATGCTAAGAAGGTATGCTAATAAGCTTCAGTGTGAGTATAGACAGAAATTAGCTGTAGAGGCAACATAAATTTCATGTTGAGTGATGTATTGAATACATCTGTATTGATGTGAAGGGATGACAAGCAATAACAAGTTTAAAAGGAAAACTTTTGATTAGCCTATGTTGGAGTAAACATGTATGCGTGGTTATGTTTCACATTGGATAGAAATCGTAAAAGTAAGTGGTTAACACAGCATTGTTGAGTCCAAATCTATTTTCCATGGTATCCCTAATAGGATATATCAAGGTATGACTTGCAGACTTTCTAGGTCCAGTCAAGCATGAGATGTAATGAGAGACCAATTGTTTTGCCCATAAACCGTCTTTGAATTGCATTTTAATCTGTTGATGAATATTTCAATTTGTTTCTCATTTTAGTCTCTGCATTTGTTGAACCCAGATAATTTAAAATGGTTAAAGGGCTTGCAATGTGTTTTGAAGGCACCAGCTGCAAAGGGTTGGTCCAGATAACTTTCTTAATAGAGTGTCATTTTTAAAAATTTGCTCAACATTTCAAGCAAATTTGTGTTTCAGTCATGTAATATTCCTGTGGTTCATGTAATTAGACTACTGGAGGACATTTTGAAATGTCCCTGAAAGCATATATCCTTGTAGTAGATGCACCCTTAAAGTTCCTGCAACTTGGGGTTGCCAACTTAAAGAGAGAAGGCCAAATATGGGATTTGAATGATGGAATACTGAGCAAGAATATGTTGCAGAACTTAAATACTTGATTCTTGAGACCATGATTGTTATATGAAAAGCTAATGTCATTCTTTTTTTTTTTTTTTTTTTTTTATTGATTGTGTATTAACATAAAATTTGAAGGACCTTTTTATGTGCATGTTGTTGTAGCTTGGTGACGGATTGGTATATGAAATTGTGGATGGTTCCAACAGCTTTCCCCATTTCTATGGCCCATCTCGAAGTTTTAGTCCTCTTCCCTTATCAGCAGTCATGAAAGCAGAGAAGCTGACTCTATCTGGTGGCCAGTTCAGATGTCGTTTGCTGGATTAAGCAGTTTTGTTAAGTTGCTTTGATTTCTTCGTATCCTTTTTGTATTGTGGGCAGAGAGGGAGGAAGAGAGAGGGAGAGAGATTCCATGTTGGAAATGTTATTTATTATTGTGCTACTCCATGGAACTAGCATATAAAGCACGGGTGTTTTCTCATTGTATTAATAATATGTTTTTTCTATGGAAATGTATAATTATTATTATTAATATATCAAGAATTGGATATCATCTTTCCTTATATATATATATATATATATATATATATATATATATTGTGTTGAAGAGAGAAAGACACAGGGAATGGGAAAGTTTGCATGGGATTTTGTGGGATATTTACTGAGAGGGTTTAGAAAGAAGTTAAGCAAGATTGGTAGTAGGGGTCTCAAGGCAGTTATGGTTAGCGGTTAGTGAAATAGATAACCGCCCGCTAACTGCATTTTCAAAATTGAACTTTTTTTGGGGCTTCTTGGGCGTTTTTGGGCTTTCTTTAGGGCTTTTTGAGCTTTTTTTTTTTTTTTTTAACCCTCTTTACATTTACTTGTACTTTAAAAAAATTTCCTTAAATATTAAATCATAACTGTTAACTCTTTTTTTTTTTTTCTTTTTTTTTTTTTAAAAAAAAATCAACACAACATATAAAAAAAAGTTCAGAATTCAAACAACTATTACAACATATAATGATAATACATTAATACTTAAATTATGTTTATAAGTAACACGTTGGTCATTGTTTAATTAAATGTCCAATTATTTAATTTGATATTATACGAATCATATCATCATTGTACATTAATAATATGATTAACTTGAAGTCTTGAATAAAGTATTTGAATTGTCATTGAATCATATGATTAAGTATTGATATTATACATTTATATTATTCATATGCATATGTAGACTTATATAGACTTATAACATATATAGACTTATAAGTTTATAACATACATTGGAAATAAGTCTCTAGATATTTAATTGTTGTATTAGTATGAGTTGGTATACTTATGAGTTATGTCATATTATATATGTATAATTTGTTATTATATGATCAAATAATTTAATGATCAATTGATCATGTGATATAATCATATAAATTATAGTGATAATATATTAATACTCAAATTGTGATTTAATTATTTTTTTAAAAAAATTGTGATTTAATGATCAAGTGATTATGTTATATGTATAAATATTTTTATAATTATAATTATAAAAATATATTATATAAAAAGGCGGTTAGCGGTTACGGTTAGTAAACCCAATAACCGCTAACTGTTAGGCGGTTAGCGATTAATACGGTTAAGCGGTTAAATAGTTAGCGGTTATAGCGGTTAGAGGGTGGTTTTTAACCGCCCACATTGACACCCCTAATTGGTGGAAGTTTATGAGAGAGTTTGTTGCTTTAAAGAAACTAAAGCAAAAACAACGCAGCCAATTAACGGGAATGACCGATTCAAATCATGATGTGAAGATGAAAAGAAAGAGAGAAGCAAGTCAATGAATATTTATCTTAGGAAAATAAGAAATAATATATATATATATATATATATATATATATATATATTTTTTTTTTTTTTATAAGTAATTCAATTTTATAAAAAGTGTGAAGAATGATGCAAAGTATACAAGATAAATACGCATTTAAGGAGAAAAAGAAGAACACAAATAAAAAGATTCTAAAACATTAGGAAAGCGGGAACTATTGTGAGCAACCATCGAAGAATAACACAATTTGAACATAATATCTTTTCACCTTCCTCTCACAATCTTCAAAGTTAGTTTTTCTAAGAAAATCCGTTGTAGGGTTTTAAAATCTAAATCATTATTTTTAACCTAAATAGGTACAAACTTTACTAAATTGGGTCGAAGGAAATTTTTTAAAACCAATTTATTAAACTGAAATCTGTCCTTAATGCATGTGATTTTTATAAAATATTTTTAGTAGATGTCCTCAAACCCATTTTCACAAGTATTTTTAAACTAATATATGTTAATATTATTAAAAAAATGCATGTGAGAATCATGTGATCTAAATACAGATGTCAATTTAATAAACTAAATTGAGGAATTCATCCGACCCATTTCGGATGAAAACTTTGTTAGATCAATACTTATCACCTAAAAAAAATTTCATCTTTCTTTGACTTATTGTATCTAACTTAATAATAAGGGCTGGTCATATGGCGTAAGATCATTTCTTACAACTTAATTTAGTAAGCAGGTTTATATGAAGGCTGAAATTAGTCTCAATTTCAAATACATTATTATCTGTTGCAACAAAATAATTCAAGGATCACCAAAGAAGAAAAAAGAGCATAATAGAAAATAATCACAATCACATTGGACACTAAGAGTATGTTTGAGAAATAGAGCTTTTAAGTCAAAAATTATTTTTTGGCAAAAGCTTCATTTTTAAGCTTTTGCCAAAAGTGCGTTTTGACTATTTTTGAGCTTTTTACACCCTTAAAAGCGCTTTCAATTTCTATATCAAATTGATACTTTTTTCTTCGGACAGACTTTTTGAGTGTTAAACGCACTTTTAAGCCCTTTAATGTAACACCCCCAACCCGTTAAGGCTAGGTTTGTCACTTTTTGTCTTTTACAACAAATTTTTTTACAAAAATCTATAAGGTCAATCAGAGTATTTAATACAAATTATTGGATAAATTATTTCTGCTCCCATTTCGGCCTTCTATTCCAGCTTGCTCTTTTACGCGAAAACAAGAAATTAAATTGAATGAGTCCAAAGGGAGGCCAATAAGTAAAATCCACAACCATAAATAATTTTACTCATTGTTTTCAGTTTTGAAAATCGAAAAGCACATAAAAAAATATATATGCAAACTAGCCATAACGATAGACATATGTACAGTTACACATCCCGTAGTATAAACATACTGATACGTCTAACAATAAAACATCATCATAAATCAACGAAATTTCTTATTATCATTATCTCATAATAGGGCCCATGTACATTGTTACCTCTGTGTACGAGGGTTGCGGATCCTTGTGACCATGGCACTGAACTACGACCACAACCATGCCCGTCCACCAATTTATCTTTGGGTGCACTTAGCAGACTGTTGATGGAATACTACCTTCTGAGAATACCACCTTATGGCAAAGCCTCTTTTAGTGGTTTTGTCTCTATCCAAGTATCGGTACCAAACTCTATTATTTCTTGTTTCTCATAGGGCCAAAAATACTCTCATCCATACATGTGTCCTCATTTTATAACATTTTTTTTTTCATTTCTTGTACTTTTTTTGATACATCTTAAGACAATATGTAGGAGGGTTTATCATTATTCTTATTTCTTATAATCATCAACATTTTCTCAAAATTTCTTTTAGAAAATCTGTCATGTATGCAACATAACTCCATAATATATAAATAAATAATTATTTACAGTTTTACACAAAAATGCATAAATAGTAATAAATCACCTTGACAAATCTACCATTCTGTTTAACCATCGTAGAATTAATAACAACTTAAAATTAACTCCAACTGAAATGAACTAATCAATCACTAATAAAAGGAAGTGGGTTTACCTCATATGAACACAATAATTTTATCTGTAAAAACAACCCAAATTTCATCTCTCTCTCAAGTTGCTTTTCTTTCTCTCTTTTTCTCCCTCTGTATCTCTTTCTCACTATCTCTGCTCTCTCTCTCTCTATTCTTTGATATTCTCTCTCTCACCGTAGCTCCTTCTTGTTAGAATATATTGTAATATTATGGGAATATATTAGCATTGATTGTAATTGATAAAATCAAATCAGATATATTATATCTGATTTGATTTTATTAACCATATCATTTTGTATTATCTCTTATCCCTATAAATATGGACCATTTGTATTGTAAAATTATTCATTGAATAAAAACTTAATGTAACCCTTAGGCTTTATCTCTCCATCTCCGCCTATCTCCCTCCTCACCGCCTCTTGAAAGTAGCAGACAAGATAGGAGACAAAAGAAAAGAGAAAGAAAATGAGTGGGAGAAAAGAAAAATAAAATAAAGAAAAGAAATGGGAACTGGTCGAGGCGGCTGGAGAAAAATGGGGAAAAGGAAAAATAAAGAAAGAAAAGAATAGGAAGAAGGTGGAAATGGATGTTGAACGTGAGAGGTGTGGGAGAATAAAGAGAGATAATCTGGATATAATCTCTCATAAAATTAATATTCATACCTATAATATTCATATGATCTCATAAATTCTTCAAAAATAAATATTCTTACTTAATATGAATATTAAAATAATATTTATTATCAAAGTAATCTCTTTAATTGAGGGTTTTAAATTTGGTGCGCTACACTTAAACTCACACTCAAACAGATTCTAAAATTTATGTGGTTCAGCTTTATAAATTTATAACATTTACAGGATTACAGTCGGAGATAATCTAGAGAAAATTTACTAACAAAATGATAGAGTACAAAAGAAAACCACTCAAGCTCATGGTAAAAAAGAGAAGTACAAAATCAACAAGAATGGGCACACCGCAAGATTTGTGAAAAGCAAGTCACCCACTCAACAATCTCCCTATGAAACAAGACAAAAATATGAATAGTTTAGTCAAAACAAATATGATTATTTGTACCTATCTCTAAATTAATCACACTATCAAGAATAGAAAAAAGAAAGAGATGAGAGGAATTTCTAGCCTTTAATTTCTTAAGAATACTAGCAGCAGTTTTTCTATGATTTTTTTTTATTATTTAAATATAGGAATGCTATAATATTGAGTAGCACTTTATTTCACTATCCATTATTTTAACATAAAATATTTATCTCTTATATATATATATATATTGTCATTAATTAAGGATTGTGTTGAAATTTTCTAAAAAAAAAGTAAAGAGAGATAGGAAACTTTTATTTTTTTTAAAAATAATATTTTAATAGTATATGAAAAGATAAATAAAACTATCGTAGATGACTGCAATTGAATAAAGTAGTAAAAAATAAATTTTTTTATTAAATTTATTAAATTTATATGAATGATGAGATAAGAGCAAATGTCACGTAGGGCCGGTCCAAAGGCTAGACGACTTAGGCTGTCGCTTAGGGCCCCCATTTATTAAGGCCCCAAAAAAAATTTTAATAAGTCCCAAAAAAAAATTTTGATAATTTTTTTTTTTTTTTTTTAATAAGGACCAAAAAAACTTTTTTTTTTGTGGAAATTTTTTTTGTTAAGGCCAAAAAAAATCTCCATAAATATTTAAGGCCTCTAATAATGGTAAATTTAAACCTACTTTCACATAAAAACGAGAACCTTCGGTCCTTCACTCATATCTATTATCTAGCCTGCAATTTTGTTGACTCTCTTAAAGATTAAGAACGTTCATACTAATTCTCAAAAACCTTCTTGGCTTCTTCCTCTCCAAAACGAGAAATCTCCAAGAACTCTCTAGTCTCTGCTTCTCTAAATCAGGTTTTGTTATTCTATTTTTATAATTTATTTTATTATAGTCATAATATTTTTTTTTATATAAATTGTGTTTGTTTAATTTGTTAATATTTTTAATCAAACATGTCTACTTGTAGAAAATAAGCTTCTGGATATGAAAAACTTCAAAAAAAGAGAGAAAAGTAGAGAAACTGATTGAATCTCAAAGTGGAGCTCTAAATAAATTTGTTATTAGCAATAAACAAATTATTGAGGATAATTTAGGTGAAAAACTCATAAATGAACAAGAAATCATCAATAAGAATTAGAAGATAATGAAAATACTATTGATGTATCTAACTCTATTGTTACAAATATTTATGACCCAGGCCGATGGAAAAATATTGATTCAAAATTAAGGGATTTATTAGTAGAAAATGGTCCAATAAGATACAATAATATAGATTTTCCTAAAGATGAGAACTCTAGGCATTTGTCTAATACATATTATATACGAAAATTATCAAATGGAAGCAGCGTAATAGAAAATGACTAGTCTATTCAAAAGATTTGGATAGAGTATTTTGTTTTTGTTATCAAATGGGAGCAGCATGATATTTTATTTGCTGTTAATATTGTTAGTAAAAATTTACAATCGAAAGACATGCATATTGATGTAGCTATAGATTAATTAAAAGGTCTTACTTTCTATTTTAAAA
>NC_081542.1:16881955-16900887 GCF_901000735.1 Corylus avellana
ACCGCCTCTTGAAAGTAGCAGACAAGATAGGAGACAAAAGAAAAGAGAAAGAAAATGAGTGGGAGAAAAGAAAAATAAAATAAAGAAAAGAAATGGGAACTGGTCGAGGCGGCTGGAGAAAAATGGGGAAAAGGAAAAATAAAGAAAGAAAAGAATAGGAAGAAGGTGGAAATGGATGTTGAACGTGAGAGGTGTGGGAGAATAAAGAGAGATAATCTGGATATAATCTCTCATAAAATTAATATTCATACCTATAATATTCATATGATCTCATAAATTCTTCAAAAATAAATATTCTTACTTAATATGAATATTAAAATAATATTTATTATCAAAGTAATCTCTTTAATTGAGGGTTTTAAATTTGGTGCGCTACACTTAAACTCACACTCAAACAGATTCTAAAATTTATGTGGTTCAGCTTTATAAATTTATAACATTTACAGGATTACAGTCGGAGATAATCTAGAGAAAATTTACTAACAAAATGATAGAGTACAAAAGAAAACCACTCAAGCTCATGGTAAAAAAGAGAAGTACAAAATCAACAAGAATGGGCACACCGCAAGATTTGTGAAAAGCAAGTCACCCACTCAACAATCTCCCTATGAAACAAGACAAAAATATGAATAGTTTAGTCAAAACAAATATGATTATTTGTACCTATCTCTAAATTAATCACACTATCAAGAATAGAAAAAAGAAAGAGATGAGAGCAATTTCTAGCCTTTAATTTCTTAAGAATACTAGCAGCAGTTTTCCTATGATTTTTTTTCATTATTTAAATATAGGAATGCTATAATATTGAGTAGCACTTTATTTCACTATCCATTATTTTAACATAAAATATTTATCTCTTATATATATATATATATTGTCATTAATTAAGGATTGTGTTGAAATTTTCTAAAAAAAAAGTAAAGAGAGATAGGAAACTTTTATTTTTTTTAAAAATAATATTTTAATAGTATATGAAAAGATAAATAAAACTATCGTAGATGACTGCAATTGAATAAAGTAGTAAAAAATAAATTTTTTTATTAAATTTATTAAATTTATATGAATGATGAGATAAGAGCAAATGTCACGTAGGGCCGGTCCAAAGGCTAGACGACTTAGGCTGTCGCTTAGGGCCCCCATTTATTAAGGCCCCAAAAAAAATTTTAATAAGTCCCAAAAAAAAATTTTGATAATTTTTTTTTTTTTTTTTTAATAAGGACCAAAAAAACTTTTTTTTTTGTGGAAATTTTTTTTGTTAAGGCCAAAAAAAATCTCCATAAATATTTAAGGCCTCTAATAATGGTAAATTTAAACCTACTTTCACATAAAAACGAGAACCTTCGGTCCTTCACTCATATCTATTATCTAGCCTGCAATTTTGTTGACTCTCTTAAAGATCAAGAACGTTTATACTAATTCTCAAAAACCTTCTTGGCTTCTTCCTCTCCAAAACGAGAAATCTCCAAGAACTCTCTAGTCTCTGCTTCTCTAAATCAGGTTTTGTTATTCTATTTTTATAATTTATTTTATTATAGTCATAATATTTTTTTTTATATAAATTGTGTTTGTTTAATTTGTTAATATTTTTAATCAAACATGTCTACTTGTAGAAAATAAGCTTCTGGATATGAAAAACTTCAAAAAAAGAGAGAAAAGTAGAGAAACTGATTGAATCTCAAAGTGGAGCTCTAAATAAATTTGTTATTAGCAATAAACAAATTATTGAGGATAATTTAGGTGAAAAACTCATAAATGAACAAGAAATCATCAATAAGAATTAGAAGATAATGAAAATACTATTGATGTATCTAACTCTATTGTTACAAATATTTATGACCCAGGCCGATGGAAAAATATTGATTCAAAATTAAGGGATTTATTAGTAGAAAATGGTCCAATAAGATACAATAATATAGATTTTCCTAAAGATGAGAACTCTAGGCATTTGTCTAATACATATTATATACGAAAATTATCAAATGGAAGCAGCGTAATAGAAAATGACTAGTCTATTCAAAAGATTTGGATAGAGTATTTTGTTTTTGTTATCAAATGGGAGCAGCATGATATTTTATTTGCTGTTAATATTGTTAGTAAAAATTTACAATCGAAAGACATGCATATTGATGTAGCTATAGATTAATTAAAAGGTCTTACTTTCTATTTTAAAAGCTATAGAGAAACTAGATTTACATCTGTTATGATTTCATCTAAAGAGGTTGCAACCATAATGGAAATAGAACATGTTTTTCGTGAAAAACGTATAGTTCGTAGAAATAAACAGTTTGAGGAAAATGGTAATGACGAGACAACACAATCTGTTGAATAATCTTTTAGAATTGATTACTTCTTATATATATATATATATATATATATATATATATATATATATATATAAGAGAAGCATTTGACGAGAATGCTTACAGAGAATTATAATCGGTCCATAAGCTTTAATAACTGAACTGCTTTTTTTTTATTTTTACTATGGGTCATTAACATGAAATTAATTGTGTTGATTATATTTCAAGAGATTTTCATACATAAATTATTCAATAAATTAAGTATTATTAATGTCCAATCAAATAATATAAAATGAAATTATAACCTTTTTTTTTTTTCACACCAATAATATTTTCTTTAAATTTTAAATTTTTTTACTCATGATTTTTAATAATTGAACCGTGCAAATATTGAAAAGGTCTATCCTTTTTCTATGTTTTTTTTTTTAATAAATTAAGTGTACGATTTTTTCTTAATTAATTCCTTTTGACCTTTCTTTTTATTAACTCAAGTGTCCTTTTTTTTAAAAAAAAAAAATTAAAATTTTTTACTCATAATTTTTAATAATTGAACCGTGCAAATATTGAAAGGGGTTTTTCCCTTTTCTATTTTTTTTTAATGAATTAAGTGTACGATTTTTCCTTAATTAATTCCTTTTGATATTTCTTTTTATTAACTCACGTTTATCTCTCTCACCCTAAATTACGATTTTTTTTTTTAATAAATTAAGTGTCTTAATGCATTAATATCTCTCCCTTTATTTAAACACAATTTTTCCTTAATTAATTTCTTTTGACCTTTCGTTTTATTAACTCACATTTATCTCTCTCACCCTAAATCGCGTCAGTCTCTCTCACTCTAAATTCACCCTCTCCTTCTACGGCAACAACATTTCAAAACACTTTCCTATAGAAGTTGACGGTTACACAAAGTTTATTTGATCAGTTTCATAGAAATATATGTGATTCCGAACTATGATTAAGGCATGAGATATTCGAGATGAATATATCTTTGTGCTTTTATGTATAAATTTTTAGCAATTGTGAATTGATTACCTATAGTTTGTTTCTTTATAATTTTTTCTACCAAACACCATTTTAAATTAGAGATTGTATCTCTATCTTTATTAAAACATAATTTTTTCTTAATTAATTCATTTTGACATTTCTTTTTATTAACACACATTTATCTCTCTTACCCTAAATTACGTCAATCTGTCTTACTTTAAACTCATGTCTCTCCTTATACAGCAACAACGTTTCAAAACTCTTTCCTATAAAAGTTGACAGATGCACAATGTATATTTGATAAGTTTCATGGAAATATATGTGACTCCGAATTATGATTTAAGGTATGAGATATTCGAGATGAATGTATCTTTGTGCTTTTATATAGAATTTTTTAGCAATTGCGAATTGATGATCTTTAGTTTGTTTCTTGAGAATTTTTTTTGTACCAAACACCGTTTTAAATTAGAGATTAGATAGAGATGAATATGCTTCCGTTTTTGTTTTGTGAAATTTTTTGTTCAGCCTTTTTTTTTTTTTTTGTTCATTTGTTTTTTTTGAATGTTCAGAATTATGAGATTTATTTGTATTAAAATATAATAGGTATTACACCAAAAATATTAAAATTTTATGCTAATTTTATATTAATATTTTGATAATCAAAATTCACGTTTTCTTACCCTTTTTTTTTTCTTTTTTTTTTTTTCTTCTTTTCTAATTTTCTATTAGTTTTCGTTTTTTTTTTCTTTCTTTATGCTTTTCATTTTAAACTACACATATGGGGACAAATTTAGGTTGTTTTAATTTATTTTTTAGATTAAGGGAAGATTAAAATGATTTATTTGATTGCATTAAAGAGTGAGTGAAAGATTTTGTTATTTTTGTATCCATAAAAAAAAAAAAGATTTGTTATTTTGCTTTGTATTATTTTTTAAATATCCAAAATTTTATGAGTTTTATTTGTATTAAAATATAATAGGTATTACACAAAAACCTATTGGGTTTAGGATTACTATCAGTTTTGCTACAATTCTTAATATATTGTTATATGGTTTAGGGTTACTCTTTCCTTATTTTCTGTTCTAATTTATATATTATTTTTCATTCAAATTTCTTATTGTTCTTTTGTAAATTTAATTGACTTTGTTGTTCATTATGTTTTTTTGTGTTCCAATATTCCTTCTACGATTTTTTATCTCTTTCTTTGATGAAAGAAATAAAACTACTCCTATGAGAATAAATATTTTAATATGTTTTATGGGTCTTATGATTTAAGGGTTTTATGTTTTAACTCATTTCAGCTGGTTTTAAATTACACATATGAGAATTTTTTAATACGTTTTAATTTATATGGATTAAAACTAAAATTATATATGGTTCTTATGATAGTATATTTTTATGTGATTTATATATTAATGCAAACTTATGTGTAATTGTGTCACTATGTTCAACAATATACTATTGAATAACCTTTTGTATTTTTTTTTTAATTGAAATAGGCATGATAGATTTTTTTACACAATTTTTTTGACCTATAATAAAAAATACAATGAAGATGTATTTCAAGTTTTAAAATCAAATTATAATGAATAATCCCGCGCATAGCGCGGGTTCTAAGCTACTATATATAGTAGAGTAAGCTATTTCTTCAATTCAAAGTAGGTTTGAACAATTTCAAATATACGAAAATATTTTTGGTTTTTTATTTAATTTTAAGAAATTAAAATCACTAGATGATGATAGTTTGCAAAATACATGTCTTAATCTAGAAGTCCTAAAACATGATATCAATGGATTAGATTTATTTTCGGAACTAAAAGTTTTAAAATAAATTTTACAAATAGAAGAAAGTGCTCCAATTGACATATTAAATTATATAAAAAGACTTGATTCTTTTCCAAATGCATGTATTGCTTATATAATTTTATTGACAATACAAGTTACAGTTGCTTCTGCAAAAAGAAGTTTTTCACTATTAAAATTGATAAAATCCTACCTAAGATCAACAATGTCACAAGAGAAATTAAATGAATTAGCTATATTATCAATTGAAAAAAAAGGATGTTATAAAATCTTAAATATAAAAATTTAATCAGTAATTTTTCATCCCAAAAGCGAGAATAATGATTTTTAAATAAAAATATAATTATAATATTAAAATAAGTTTTTAAATTTTTAAATTTTTAAATTTTTAAATTTTTTTTACTTTACTTTAAAAAAAAATAAGGCATCATTTCAAAGCTTTGCTTAAGGCCCCAAAATACATTGAGCCACCCCTTATGTCATGACAGCATATGGCGGCAATCATGGCAAGTTTTGAATAAATAAATAAAAGCTTCTCAATTGGAGGTCACAGCATACGTGGATGTTGTTCATCTTTTATACTATAAATAGCAACTTAGCATACTACTATATTAGTACATATATATCATAGATTCTCTCTGTCACACTGTATTCTTGGTGAGCCATCATTTTTTTTTCTATTAACTTTCAAATTGCACTGCATTTTTGAAATCTAATCCAGATCATGAAATGGGTTCTCAGTTCAATTTACTTTGAAGTGGATGATAGATAGAATGTTGATGATTTTCTTTTATTATTTGTTTAGCTCTTATATATTGTTCTAAGAAAACAATAATGAGCTCTGCAACTGCCAATGAAGACTGCCTTGGATGGGCTGCAGAAGATTCTTCTGGAGTTCTCTCACCTTACAAATTCAGCAGAAGGTATATATGTATGTTTAATTGGTTTTCTTCTTGATGACCCATTATGCGATTTGCCTAATTCCAACTTCAAAAGCCATGATTAAGAGAACCATTGAATTTGCTTGCTCAACTGTTCTGCTGCAGAATAGTAAATATTTCTGTCAAAAGATTGATTAACTGGGTTGGAAAATTTTATGCAGGGCTGTTGGAAGAGACGACGTTTCTATAAAAATCACCCACTGTGGCATTTGTTATGGCGATTTGATTTTTACCAGGAACAAACATGGAGACTCCAAGTATCCTTAGTGCCTGGGTATGTGCACTGGTTAATTGATACTTGGTAATTCTTATGATACAAATGTTTTAGCCTTGAAAATTGGCTTGTAAGGAGATGGTGTCTATTTGTATATATATCGGTTAAGATTGTACTTAACCTGTGTGACACTTAAGTTTGACACCCATAACGGCCCACTCTATTAACACTGATTTGATAATAGCTATTTTTCTTTTGGCGGCTCCACTCTGCATCTATCGGTATTCAATGATTTAACAATATACTTCCTTATACATAGTGCCAAGACATTTTACTAACCTATGAGTAATGTTATATGTCATCTCCCATCCCCCGCACCCATTCTCCCAAAGCCTATATGGCATGGTGCTGCATACTATTTGGTGCATGGAGATTAAGTTTTTTAGTTAGGGGAACCACACAACATAGGATTTGGGAAGATGAGGGTGACAAATAGAATTACTCTCATGCCTATAAGTCTCTTCCTTTGTAACTCAACCACAAAGTTGCAACGCATTGGATCCCATGCTAGACAAGCTGTTGGTTCTAATATCAAATTATACAAATATTAGGTATATCTCATCATTAAAAATTGGCTTGTAAGGAGGTGTTCAAAAATTTATATACACATGATTAAGATTGTACTTAAGCCGTTTGAAATACTTAGGATCGTAACATCTTACATTTCATTAAACTGATGTATCAATATTGATTAATTGCATGCCAGACATGAGATTGCAGGAATTGTGAAAGAGGTTGGCACCAACGTCCATCGTTTCAAAGTTGGCGACCATGTTGGGGTGGGAACTTATATTAACTCTTGCAGGGATTGTGAGTTTTGTAACAAAAAGCTAGAAGTTCATTGTGCAAAGGGAGCTGTTTACACTTTTAACGGCATTGATATGGATGGTACAATCACCAAAGGAGGATACTCCGACTACATTGTTGTCCATGAAAGGCAAGTCCTTTATAATGTCGTACCCTTCACGTACAATGTTCGATTTGATTCCTCATTCATACTTTGGCCCTCTGAATAAAAAATTCTGGTTCCGTTCTCGACAAGGGAAAACGAGACGATTACTCATTGCGTCTTTGATGTCGATCGAGAAGATGACGAAGAAACGGAATAATTTTCACTAGTTTTGTTTTGGTCTTAAATCTGCAGGTACTGCTATACTATTCCTGACAGCTATCCATTGGCTTCAGCTGCCCCTTTCCTTTGTGCTGGAATTACTGTTTATGCTCCTATGATGCGACATAAGATGAATCAAGCTGGAAAATCTCTTGGAGTGATTGGGCTTGGTGGTCTAGGTCACATGGCAGTGAAGTTTGGGAAAGCTTTTGGGTTGAATGTAACAGTTTTTAGCACAAGCATATCCAAGAAAGAGGAAGCTCTTGAGAGGCTACTAAAGAATGATGTCAAGTACCGTTTTGTGATTGACATTGAAAACTCCCTGAAATGACACCATGAAGAACAAGAGGCATTCAAGTTTAATGTAAAAGCATGAAAGTTTTGATCTTCTACGTAAAGCAGGCATTGGAATGATTTGGACCAAGCGAGTGGGTTTTATCTACTTTCTCTATTGGTGATGAAAGTGTTTTTTATTTTATGCAACTTTCTTTTCTAATTGTACTGGGGTTTTTGTTGGGTTGCCCCACCCATCTTTTGTGTTTTTTATTTGATGTTCTCTTTTCCTTCCCCTTTTCCTTTGTATTTGCGAAGAAAAGAAAGAAATAATGGGGACAAGTGGTAAGGTTTCCTCATTAACAGAACACACAATTTGCTTAGCATAATTGTTAGTAAATATGTGAACTTTTGGAAATTTGCTTTGCCGATCCGTTCAATGAAATTTGATTACAAGAAGAAAATTGAAGGAGGAGAAACCTGAGTAAGATGAAGGATCATCTATTCTTCCAAAAACCAACTAACTCGTATAGTCTGTTGTGAGAATTGGTATGTTATTGAGGATGCAGAGACTGAAGGTGTACATCGTGTGGTAACATTAATTCCTAAAAGACACTTCCATGTTTATGAGATCAAATAATGTTGGAAACCAGTCGAGTCCTTTTCCACCCGACATACCAATTCACATTCATACAACAATCAGTGGATAAAGTAAAATGAGAACTTAATGATTAAGATAGTGGTAGTCAAAATTTGCCACAACTTAATGAATTCGACACGAACTCAACACAAAATTAGCGGATTAAGTCAATGTTGAATAGCCTAACCTATTTAATTAAATGAATCAGGCTAAAATTGACCTCTATAATCTTTTATTCACACCTCAACACGATTCGAACTCGATACATGATATTTAGGGCTAACTTTTTGATACGACCTATGAACCTCAAACTCAACACAATATTAATGAGTTAGAGTTAAAGGGTTTAAATCCTATAATTAAAATGTCTGAATTAAGATTAACATATATAGTCATGCATCGACACAACCTAAGCCCGACACGCGAGTACAAATTGCCCCATTTGAATCAATCTGCCAATTCTAGATGACTGGGAAGGGGGATTGAAATTTAGGTCAGTTGGGTTTAGCCTGCGAACAAACAGTGGAATGGTCCTAACCAATTCCCATTAATGTAGAATCCCTTAGGTTCCCATTCACTTGGAATTTCCTTGAGAACATCCGTGGCTGCAAAGCTTAAGGTGACAAAATATGGGACTCAATCTGGCATCCTAGTTTCGAAATTAACACAAAATAGCTATAAACAATACGTCTTCATAAAATGCATGAGGTAGCAACTAGATAGCCAGAACAAGTCCCATCTGTAATTAGATCCTTTTCAAGTTAAAAATTTCCGATAGGGCAAAATGCTGTTTGTATATATTAAGAAAAGTTAATGATGCTTAAGCATCCCCTCGAGCCTGACATAATCTTTCAACAGCATTTGGTAGTGCTGTTACATCATTAGCATATTGTGCAGCATCCTAGAAATGCTGCAATGGAAGCTAGACAAGTCCACTCATTTAGTATTTCTAGTCCAAATCAAGCTCATATATTTAGAATTTAGTCAAACATAGACGATCAAATAAACGATCAATTATACTAGAGGAAGAATCCATAATCTGGTTTTACAACGTTAAACACAAACAGCAACATGTGCCAATAAGTCCTGAAATTCATATGAAAAAAAAATACAGAAACGCAATTCATATCTCAGCGGCAGCAGGTTGGGTCATTCCCAACTTCACTAACAACTTGCTCAGGGACTCTGGTGGGCATACCTGGTACTTCACTTTTCCAGAAGGCAAGACGAAGACTTCAGCCAATTCTAGCTTATCTGAAGTAAGACTGGTGCTGTCCATTGTCTTACTGAGCACTTTCAGTGCAAGCTCAACTGCTTCTTCTCTTGTGATTTCATCCTTGTAATCCTGCTTAAGCATCGACTGTGCTGCCTGGTTGTTTGCCCCAATCGCTGCAGCCTTCCAACCACCATAGTTTCCACTTGGGTCACTCATGTAAAGCTGGAAACCAAAATTTTTGTCCCAACCTGCAAAAAGAAATGAAACACCAAATGGACGGAGCCCACCAAACTGTGTGTAACCTTGCTTGGTGTCACAGAGAGATTGGACAAGCTGCTCAACAGGCATCGGCTCTTGGTAAGCAAAAGTATAACGCTGGGCTTGGACTCTAGCCGTGTTGATAAGGATGTTGGCATCTGACATTATTCCAGCAACAGCACACGCTACATGGTCATCAATCTTATACATCTTTTCAGTTGATGTTGAAGTTTGAAGGAGCTTGGAAGTGACCTTCTTTTCACCAACCAAGACAACTCCATCCTTGGATAAAATCCCTATTGCAGTTCCAGCATTTCCAATGGCCTCCATTGCATATTCAACTTGGTAGAGACGACCTTCTGGAGAGAATATCGTTGTGCGGCTATCATACCTTCGAGACATTTTATATCACACTGAAACAAAGAGAAAATTAGTCAAAAGAGAACAATGTTGCAAACTTGCAATGAAAAGAACAATAAATCTTAAGAATGGTACAAGGAATAAAAAAGTGAGCATGTACAGAGTGGAGTCCCTATCTTAAACTTGGAAAATCCAATGTCAATAAAATAATATCAGTCACTACAATGATGCTTTCTTGTTTTGTATGTAAGCACAAACCATCCATCATGTAGCTAGTAAAACTGTGTGATCCCACAATCTCAAAAGCTGTATTTTTTTGCACTTACGTTGTTAAAATGATTCAATAAATTAACCTTCTTAACACAAAAAGGAAGCACAAAGAGATAACACATAGAAATTAGGAATTTTAAGCTGTTATTACTCTCCACATGTGAATCAGTGACAGTTGAAGCATCAGTGCATGTAGACTAAAATTTTTGGTGTTATAAGTGTTGACTACCCAAGTAACTATTGCGTACCAAAAGATAAGTACAGAACAATCATGCTGTTGGTCAGTTAACTTGAGTGGTTTTGTAATAAAATAGTCATCATTTATGCTATAAAATTTCTCAAGGTGTTAATATAAATCCAAGAAAAGATGTAAAGTTACTTGGAAATATCCTTGCATATATTAACAACCTACTCAAACAAGTCTAAAAAGAAGTATAAACCAACATTATACCGTTAATTGATACAAATTTGCAATGCTTTATTAATTCCATCGGGCATGTTCAACCTCTCAAGGTCGTTCAGTATGGTATCTATGTCCCATATGACTATATCTGGTCAATTTCATTGATCTTCAAATAAGTCCCACATAGTCGATTTTGTACACTTAATAGCACAAATCAAATTTAAGCCAAAAGATCTAAAAAATAAATAAATAAAAATCCGGAGTCAAAGCTTCCTGTCTACAACTCAATTGGAAATGGCAGCAAAAGGATGTATTCCAAGGAGAAAAGCCCAGCCAAAATAACCACAACTATTAAGGTTGAAAAATCATACGTGTATTATTTTTAGCTATAGGAAGACAGTGGAGGAACCAAATAGAACCATTCAGATTTTAGGTTTAGATGGTTTCGAATTAATTTTCTCTTCATTGAAAGCACTAGGGTGCAAATACATGGGGGCTTGGGGTGTTTCTCCAAAATTTTTAAAAAATGCCCTTAAATTTTTTTTTTCTAAAAAAAATAGAATATGCCCCTCAATTTTTTGTTTTTTTTTTTTGTTTATTACTTTTGCCCCCCAAACTATAAATGATAGTTCCGCCCATGCAGAGCAATCATAGTCCAAATTGGCCCAACGGTGTTTGGTTTCCGGTTCTGAGTTTCTGGGCATGTTTCTTTCAGACCAAAAGGGACATGACTTACTATTGTGTATGGAAGTTGGGTTCATCACATACTCGATCGGTTCAAAGAACTATTTTTGAGTAAAATTAGTGAACCTTGGAGAAATGAAGAGAGATGAAGTGGGTTTTCTGTATTTATCTGTGGGGATGGGAGAGGGGTACAGTCTGCCATTAGAGAAAGAGATAGATGTTGGGGCTCAACCGAACATAGTTGTGATTTTTCCACCATTTTGAGGAAATCCAGAAAATTAAGATAACAAACTCTAAGATGTATAGGAATTGAAAAGCCCAGCAAAAGGATTATATACAGATCATCATCGTGTGTTGATCAATTAGTCTACCTGCTTTTCTAAAGAATCCGACTCTCTCTTGAATCCTATTAAGGTTGAACTTCCACACCCAAAAGCAAAGCACACCCATTTACATACACAGAATGATTCAGCCATAAAGATAAGGAAACAGGAAAAAGAGAACAAGAACAAAGCACCCACTGAGAGAGCAAAGCTGAAAAGAAGAAGAAGAAGAAGAAGAAAGACATTACCTTGGAGGAGAAGCTATCGCGAAGCGAAGAGTAGAAGAACTGTCTATTTGGGGATCGTCGGGAGGGGTCTTTGTCACTCTTTGCTTTTAATAAAACCGTATTGCGCCTATCTTTATAATTTCAGCCTAAAAAGATTTATAAACCCAACAACGTTAAAGTAGCCCACAAGGTATTAAATTGTGGATCCGGTGGGATCTTCTCTAAATGGCCGGCCCAACCCTTAAGGCGGGTTAGGCCGCCTAGTGCCCCCAATTTAATAAGGTTTTCAATTAAAAAAAAATTAATACAAAAATTTTAAGCCATTATTACCATCCATATTCTTTAATTAAGGCCCTGGTAAATAAATAATTTAAAAAAGACCTTCAATTTAATAAGGAAAATGATCATTTCCAGTTCATATTGGATTTGAAGAAGGGAAAGGCTTAGGTGCGGTAGTTCAAAACTACCGCACCATGCAGTAGTCCAAAACTGCACCGTTTGGTGCAGTTTTGAGAAGGAAAAATTCAAAACTGAACCAAACGGTGCAGTTTTGGGCTGGGAAAAAATAGGTTTTTTTAAAAATATAACAAACAATTATTTAAGAATTAAAAAATATAAAAAACTAATAATTAAAAATATTTTTCATTTTGGCCAAGGGGTGGCTCCACCCCTTTCATTTTTTATTTTTTTTTTCTCTTCTATTTTTTTAATACTTTTAGTTTTTAAATCTTTTTCTTTTTCTTTTTCTTTAAAAAAATTATTTGTTTATTGCCCAAAACTGCACCAAACGGTGCAGTTTTGGACTACTGCATGGTGCGGTAGTTTTGAACTACCGCACCTAAGCCTTTCCCTTTGAAGAATATCCAGTTAATAGCCGAGAGATCCTAAGGACATAAACAAGACATCTGTCCAATTAATAAAAATAATTATAAAAAATTAAGAGGTGGCTGGACCACCTCAGTTGGATCACTCCACTTAAAAGTTTTGCTTAAGGCCCCAAAATAGATTGAGTTGGCTCTAAGTGCCCCTATCTCATGATTCGGATCTAGACCCTATCCCGATCCCACCAATCAGCAATTTTTTAATTCTTCATGACCATTTTACATTGGCTAACATGACATATTTTAAGTGGTTTGAGAAAAGCTATTACATGTCACGTCAATTGATGTGAAATGAGTATGAAAAATGCTATTGCCCTTTTTCATGTGATCTGAATCATGTGAGAGTTTTAGGGTCGTAGGATCATACTATGTGATTCATAGTTTTAACAATCATGCGTGTATTATGGCCTGTCTGTTGTGGCGATGTGTCTATGTAAGTTTTGCAACCAATTGTTGTATACATATACAAGATTTGAAATAGAAGGAACACATGTTCCAATCGTAACAAGTCTAGTTTCAAATGAATTTATACCGGAACCGAATTTGACATATATGTATATATATACACAAACACATATACTAAGCAATACAGAAAGAGGAAAATATACTAATAGATACAAAAACTAGGGCATCATTTTTGTATTTAACAACCATCACTAGACTCTATCAAGGATATAATTTTCTATAAGAAATCACCATTAGCTTTGTTTTGTTTGTTTGTTGTTTTTTCTCCTATCCAATGTATCCATGACCAAATCATTGTGTTTGAGGATGGGAGCTTTACTTTTGGTTTTGAAAATTCAGCCTTAACAATATAAAACGAGGGTGTTGTTTCATTAAAAAACTTGGGTAGAAGAGCAATTCTTCATGTGGAAACCTCACTTGAAAGAACT
Organism: Corylus avellana; assembly: GCF_901000735.1. Lineage (NCBI taxonomy): Eukaryota > Viridiplantae > Streptophyta > Magnoliopsida > Fagales > Betulaceae > Corylus > Corylus avellana. The sequence goes on from NC_081542.1 coordinate 16,895,800, forward strand.
AACGAGTTTAAATTTTTAATTTTATATACAGTGAACATCTACAAGCGGGGATAGCTCAGTTGGGAGAGCGTCAGACTGAAGATCTGAAGGTCGCGTGTTCGATCCACGCTCACCGCATTATCAGTTTTTCATCATCCACGTGTTTTGTGGATACTCAAAAGTAAACCCCACATTGGGCCGAACGACTCCGGCCTTTCCATTCTTTGAAGCCCATATGCGGTTCTTTCCATTGTTTTATTGTTTTATTATAATTCAAGACAAATTGAGGCTTCTCTTTGATTCCAACTGTAAATCAAATTCTGAAAATTGTTATATATTGTCTGTTGCCTCAATCAAGGCTATTCTAGATCACTTTAAATTCCATTCTATTTCTAATTTATTTGGTTCACATGCATGGAATCAAGTGGTGCATACTGCATACTTCCACACAAGTGAATGTACATTTATCTTCTAAGAGTCTGTTTGGAATTGTATTTGATAAATAAAACTTTTAAGTCAAAAAATATTTTTTTGGCAAAAACTTCATTTTTTGCAAAAGGTGCTTATTTGTCATTTTTAGATTTTTTGAACTCTTAAAAGCGTTTTTAATTTTTAATTTTTTTTTATCAAATTAGTACTTTTTTAGTGTTAAACGCACTTTTAGATCCCTCAAACGCAATCACAAACAGACCATAAAGCAAATAAGGATGATTGTGAATTCTCACAAGCAGACTTGGGGGAAATATGATTATTTTGAAGGGTACCAATTAAAGCCTCATCCTCATGATATTTGAAGGTGAATTTTGATGCGGTTGTTTATGTTGGAGACATTTTGCTTTTGTTTAGGTTTGCGATTTAAAAATGTGCAATTTAAAAAGTGATTTTTAAAAATACCATTAAACGTTTGACAAAATTGCGATTTAACCTTTAAAATTTTCCGTTTTCAAAAATGCAATCTCGAACAATTTATCTTATGTGATTTAATTTAAAATCACATTTTTTATCTATAAAATCGTAATGTGAAACACACTCTTAATCTGGATCAAGTTCCTTCTTGAAAAGCAGTGAAAGTTTCAAGACAAACCAACCAGTAGCTATCACCGATTTGGTGTTCAATAATAAGAATAAATAATCTAAATGATCTTAACAAAAATCAATAATCAAAACAAATGGTGAAATAAAGTAGTGTCACCCAATCCAAAAGTCATTATACGTAACCATTGATCAAAAATCACATCTTAGACATCTATCATCTTTTGTTAAATTATCGTTTCTTAGTTCTCTCAAAACTTTAAGACGATAAGAAATTATAAATTTAATAATTTTGCTAATATTATAACACTTTCTCTTGTGTGTAGACTTAAATTTTCCCTTAATAAGTGATGTCTAATATGTGAAATATTTAATTTAAATTAAAAATAAATTACAAAAACATAGTTTAAATTCAAAATCTTTGCTTTAATACTATGTTCGTTCCAAAAGGTAAAAGCTTAAACCGATAAAACATAATAATAAATTTAATTATTGAATTAATATATTAACCGTTCTTAATTATTTATTACTTACTATTTTTCCAAAAAGCTACATAATGTGCTTCCCAAGTGCAGAGAGTACGAAGCACAAATTCCTTGTAGCTAGAGCCCACAAGAATACCTACTTAGATGAGATATGCGATATACGCATACAGCATACAGTAACCTAAATGACAAGAGGAAAACTAACGAAGCGCACGCGTCCCACATCGAAAAGTTACGAAATAGAAAAGCTATTTATATAGCGCCATTCTTGCTTGAAAGGGTACGACCTTACTTGAACAGGATCTGTTCTATAGGCTCGTACCTCTGTATCCTTGAGTTCTAAGGAGACAGGAACCTAAATCTGGTTGATGAACCATGGCCGTGCGATCAGAGCGTGAGTGACAGTGTCGTGGTCTTTGGGCCATTGATGCAGTAGAGGATCGTTCTCAGCCATCAGTGGCTGGGATGGTCGTACAGCTGTCTGACAGATTTCCAAATTTTTTGTTTTCTGTTATTTTTTTTTTCAATTCGAAATTGTTTTGCACTTTTGCCCTTTTCACTTTTCATCATTATTTTAGACGAACGGAAATTGGCGCTTCAAACGTCCTAAAACATAAATTCATTCGAAGAAAGTGAAGGGCCGTTTTTGGAATTTGCTTATCTTTACTAATTGTTGATTCGGCTTTGGTTTGTGAACACAAGATGCATAAGCAAGCTGAACTATCACTCGTTCTTAATTATTAATATAAAACTCTCATTTTGAATCATCTTAATCTCACTTTTACTATTTCATGGTTTAAATTAAAATTCACAGCATCTAACAATGTGTTATACGTTACCTATGTATTAAATGATGTAACATCCTGTATACCATTAGATGTTATAAAATCTAATATGGACCATAAAATTATTTATATTTGTTTAACTTGAAATAAAGAAAATCTTATTTTTCGCAATCTCACAATGACTTCTATCTAAGAATTATTCAAACTCGACAGCCTTGTTGTACCTCACTCTTGTCTTCAATAGTTTTTATTTTTTATTTTTTTTGACCCTAAGGCGAGGAACAAGTCATCCAAGCTAAGTTCCTTCAACTCCAAGCCCAAGATTTGGCCGAAACGTCCTCAATTATTAATGTAACATTCTCAATTTACGTTGTATGCACAAAGGACAAGATATGTGAGCGGTAATCATTGGTCAAACATCACATCTTGGACATCTATCCCCCCTTAATTATTTATTCCTTTCTATTTTTTCAAAGCTAGAAAAGAGCCACAACCCTTGAGCAATTAGTACTTACTTTACCTTTTCCTTAACCAGTGTTGTTACTTACTAGTAAACCTAATGTAATAATAATAATAAAAAAAAAAAAGTAGAACAAAGGGGTCATTGGTAGAGACAGGCAATATTTTAGTAGGTAAATTAACACATCGGATGTCGAAAGAATCGTCCTATGCCCTTGAGGATAGATTATTAAGAGCCATGCTTAGCATTGATCAGGTATTTACTTCTAAGGAAGAAAATGGCTGCAAAAGAAGGGAGGCTTCTTCTTTTTCCTCTCCAAATAGTTTTTATAGTACTTCTGTCTTTCTCTCCTTCCTTCCTTGTTCATTCTAAATGCAACAAAAATCCAGTCATCTTCAACTTTGGTGACTAATTCTGATTCTGGTGGTTTTGCTGCGGGAATTGGACACGATTTTGGTCCTCCCAATGGACGTACCTACTTCCATCACCCATCAGGTCGATTATGCGATGGACGGTTGATAATTGATTTCCTTTGTAAGTATCTCATGCTTTCTTTTATCTCGACAACAAGTAAATATTATTTATGTTACACACAAAAAAAAAAAAAAAAAAATGTAGAAGTCGAGCAATCGGTTAAGTTTGGGTTTGGCTTGAGTCTAGTTTTAGTTGGATGTGAGCCCGTTGGGACCGAAACATGTGTCATGTGTCATGTAACAAGACACAAAAGACACATGGCCTCGTCCAATGAATTGAAATTAGACTTAACAAGACACAAAAGACACATGGCCTCGTCCAATGAATTGAAATTAGACTCAAACCAAATCTGTTAAGTGGTTAATTTGCTTGTTTTACAGGCGCATGCAAGTTTGAAAACCGGTTATTTGACACCATACCTAGAATCGTTGGGGCCAAATTTCACAAATGGAGCTAACTTTGCTATAAGTGGTGCATCTACTTTACCTGGCTTGATTCCTTTCAGCTTGAAGGTTCAAGTTCTTCAGTTTCTTCGTTTTCGAGCTCGCTCCTTAGAACTAATATCAAAAGGTACATTTTCAAGTTAAATAATAACCACTAGTAAATGCCTATTTTGGTCATTGAAAAAGAGAGGTAATTTTAATTTTATCACTAATACTCAAAGTTTTAACCAAGTCTTCAATTAATTATTATTTTTTTTTTATAAAAATGTTAGAACATAAAATAATAATATACTAGAATACGCAAGCTATATTTGCCTAAGTGAAATAGAAAACCTCAACAACAGAAACCTAAAAAAAAAATTAGGAGAGAGATATCTTCTAATTTATGCCCAATAATGCTTTATAGATGAAGTACATAGATTTTTTTATATTTATTTATTTATTTTTTATTTATTTTAATTTATAAGCTAAGCTAAGGACCTAATATTACCTTAATTATAATGAGTTCATTTTTCTCGTGGTTATACAACTTTTTGAATTAATTGGAGACTTGATTATAGCCTTTTAAATTAAAATTTCATGTATTTTTCAGGGATCAAAATAGATATTTCTCTTTCGATTTTTGATGAATTAATGGAAATGTCTAATGCAAAATCTTCATTTAGGTTACAAAGGTTTGGTTAACGAGGAGGAATTCAAGAATGCACTTACATGATTGACATGGGACAAAATGATATTGCCGGTTCATTCTTTTATTTCTCATATGAGCAAGTTATCCAAAGAATTCCCTCCTTCATCAACGAAATAAAAAAATGCCATATGGGTGAGTTGAGTTTTCACATTTAATTAAAGGGCACATTTTCTCATCCCAATATTTTCTCAGATTTTCAGCCTTGTTTGTTTTGGTGTAAAACAAACAAACAAGGCTGAAAATAATATTAATTTGAACATAATATTATCATGCATATATCAATCTAGTTATAATATTAATATGATAGCTGGCCATATTAATTTTTTAAAAATATATATTAAAACTACTCAATACATTTATTTTATAAGACCCACAAACCTCACATTAACTCGGCCAACACAAAATATGTGGTCGGTGAGTGGATACATCTAATTATCTATATATCTAGAATATTAATTTATTTATTCTTTAATTAATTGTAATTGTGTTGTATGGATAATGTGGATATATAAGAAGAAAAAAAATTATATAATATAATAAATATAATTTTTAATAGAAATTATATGATAGAGTAAATATAATTTTAATAGAACTATAATTTAATATATAATCTTAATAAAATTAAAATAAATATAATTTATTATATAATATAATTAAATATAATTTTATATGTTTTTGACTGTTGTATTTTAACATGTCAAAAGTTTTTGACGTGCCTATTTGACACATCAAAAGTTTT
>NC_081542.1:16900987-16908193 GCF_901000735.1 Corylus avellana
AAAGAGGTTTTTGACGTGTCAATACCATTGACACGTCAAAAACTCCTGGTAAAAAATTATCACCATTTTTGTAGTGATTCAATAATAAGAATAAATAATTCAATCAATCTTTTAAAAAATATTTAATAAAAACAAACGGTGAATTAAATTTTAGGCATAGTGTCACCCAACCCAAAATTCATTATACTTAATAATATGAGTTTTTTTTTTTTTTTTTAATAAAAAAATTGAGCAGGGTTTAGGGTTTCTAGTTTTTCAAAGGTCAAGGTTTTTAGATTTTCTTCTTTGGTTTTTACTTGTCAAGAAAAAAAAAATTCCTTAAAACATATGTTGTGACCTAATTTGAACAATTACATTATAATCTCTGCCAAAAGTTACTCAACCCAAAAGTGGCGAATAAGGTTTTATTCTAACTCAATTTATTAAATTAATATTTATATATATATTTTTTAAAAGAAAGATCTATCTATAGGAGGAGCTGTGGCAGTGGTTACTTGCAAGTAATAACAACGCTCGATTTATTCTACTCTTCTTATTATTTTCTACATTTAAAATCTACGGAAATTGACCCTTAGAAACATCCTACAACACAAAATCATTTGGAGAAAGTAAAAGGCCTATTTGTTGGAATCTGTTTATCAAAGACTTCATTAGCTGTAAATCTAGAAAAAAAAAAAAAAGAAGCCTTAGATTATACATTAACGTTGCATTGGCCGCTCACAAATTTACTAATTGTTGATTCAGCTTAGGTTTATGTATACATGACGCAATCTAGGATGTCATACGTCTTCAATTTAAAATTTTTTCTTCAACTTTTGCCCTCACTTCAAACCGAGAAAATTATGCTTATACCCTTCTAAACCCTAATCCAATACAAGAAAACAATTTAAAATGAAGGCAAAAGTGGAAGAAAAAAATTTAAAATGAGACATGATTTGCACATGACCGTTGACCGTCAATTTTAACCCCTTTGACTGACAGAAGATGGCTTTTTGTTATAAGATAGTAGTTTGATGGGGTCAAGTATCATAGTTGGTAGTTCATGGGGAGAAAGTGTCAAGGTGCCGTACTTCATAGGGGCAAAAGGTAATTAAACCTAATATATATATAAGAAATACCTATAGGAGGAGATGAGGCGGTGGTTATTTGCAAGTAATAACAACACTCAATTTATTCCACTCTTCTTATTATTTTCTAAATTTAAGATCTACGGAAATTGACCCTTAGAAACATCCTACAACACAAAATCATTTGGAGAAAGTAAAAGGCCTATTTGTTGGAATCTCTTTATCAAAGACCTTGTTAGCTGTAACTTTAGAGAAAAAAATAAAAAAGGAAAAAACTTAGATTATACATTAACATTGCATTGGCCCCTCACAAATTTACTAGTTGTTAGTTTAGCTTAGGTTTATGTATACATGACGCAATCTAAGATGTCATACGTTTTCAATTGTTAATGTGACATTCTCAATTTGCGTCTTTTGCACACAAGATGTAAGGACGTTTAGCTTTATATATAACCATCGGTTAAGCATCGCATCTTGGACATGTATTTAGATTGCCACTTCTCTCAAAACTTTAAGGTAATAAGAAATAATAAATTTAATCATTTAATTAATATTCAACATTCTTACTCACATGTATAAGTGAAGGTTAACACATTTCAAAACTTATGTTTTAATACAATGTTAAATTCCCGCTTGTTCTAAAATATTAAACTAATAAAAGAAAATATATTTAATTAGTATGCTAACCTCTCTTAATTATTTATTCCTTACTATTTTTCCAAAGCTATAGAAAAGATCCATCCCTTGAGATGCACAAAGCCGATTTATAGTAATATATATATATATATAGGGGATGCACCGTGCACGCATAGTGCTTTACAGTAACCTAAATGACAAACCTAACGAAGCGCTCGCGTCCCACATCGAAAAGTTACGAAATAGAAAAGCTATTTATATAGCACCATTCTTGCTTTGAAGTGTACGACCTTACTTGAACAGGATCTGTTCTATAGGCTCGTACCTCTGTATCCTTGAGTTCTAAGGAGACAGGAACCTAAATCTGGTTGATGAACCATGGCCGTGCGATCAGAGCGTGAGTGACAGCGTCGTGGTCCTTGGGCCATTGATGCAGTAGAGGATCGTTCTCAACCATCAGTGGCTGGGATGGTCGTACAGCTGTCTGACAGATTTCCATCTTTTTTGTCACTTTTAACTTTTATTTGAGAAAGCCAAATAATATTATTTACTTCTTTTACAAATAAATAAATAAAAATTCAAAAATCTTTTCATCTTTTTATTCCATCAAATAATTTTTATTTGGGGTTCAGCGGAACAGAAACACAAACTCTTCTAGTAAAAATTATAATTAGTTGAATTGATATAATGAATAATTAGTTAAGGGTTCTAAATTTTTTACTAAGTGATGGGTATCTTATTCATTGGTATCCGTGGTATTTCTCTTGATTAATTGTGTTGATTTTTTTTTCTTCTAATAAATAAATTTCACATCATTTTAATATTCATGTCTTAGTAAAAGATTTGATATCCTTATCATTTTTTGTTAGTTATTGGACGTTCTATCTTAAAAGATATGCACTCGAATCTTTGCTGGTTGTTTGAGTTGTGGCTCGTCAGACTTTTTGAACTCTTTGGTGGATTGTTATTAGTTAGACCCTCCAATAATTCCATTTCCCTTGATCTACGTCTTGATTCTGGCAACTAAAACTTAATCTTTTTATGGTTAAGTTGGACGAGCACACAAACTCTTTTAGTAAAAACTATATTAGTTGAGCGAATAAGTTATTTAATGTTATATCTTAGAAACAGTGCACTCAGATCCTTATTGGTTGTCTAGGTTGTGGGCCATCAAACCTTTTAGGCTTTTCGGTAGCTGGTCATAGGGAAGCCTATCGGTAGCTAGGCCCTCCAATAGTTTTCTAATTCCCTCGAACGATTGTATTGATAGTCGTTCATAATATTTTTCTCTATAAGGCGGTCGGTAATTAGGCTCTCCAATTAAGGGGATATATATATAATGTATGTTCTAACTTAATTTAAACAATGACATCATAATATATCATGCAAAAGTTACTCAACCCCAAAGTAAATGAATAAAGTTTTCCTCATCTAATTTATTAAATTAATATTTATTGTTAGATGATATAATTCTAGCGTACATGCCGTTGTCATTTGCAAGCAAATGTATTCCACTATTCTTTATTATTTTCTAAATTTATATAAGGCCTATACCGAAATTGACCCTTCGAAACATCTTACAACACAAAATCATTTTGGAGAAAGTTAAAGGCTGTTTGCCTGTTTGTTTGAGCTTGTAACTCTCGGAGTAAAAAACTTATATTAACCAAGATTTCCACCTTTAACTTATTCATGCTCATACATTAACGTTGCATTGTCCCCTCATAAATTTACTAATTGTTGATTCGGCATTATTTTTTTATTATTATTATTATTATTATTTTTTTCAGGATGTAAGTTATGGTGTCACACGTCTCAAATATGGATTTTCTAAATTTCAAAAACCCATTAGAGATGTTTTGAGTTTGTATCGAGTATGAATTTTGTGAAAAAAAAGAAGAGGGAAATAAAACTTTGATTTTTTTTTTTTTTTTTTTTTCATTTAACATAAGAGAACATAAGCCTTTTATGTAATGACCATTGGTCAAGCATCACATTTTGGACATCTAACCTCCCTTAATTATTTATTTGTTATTATTTTTCCAAAGCTACAAAAGAGCCCCGACCCTTGAGTAATTACTACATATTCTAAATTTTTCTTAACAATGGTTAGTTGTTACTTATTAGTAAACCTAATAAAAATAAATAAGAAACGTATCACAAAGGCGTCATAGGTGGAGACAGGCAATATTTTAGTAGGTAAATTAACGCATCGGATGGCGAAAGAATCGTCCTATGCCCTCAAGGATAGATTATTAAGAGCCATACTTAGCATTGATCAGGTATTCACTTCTAAGGAAGAAAATGGTTGCAAAAGAAGGGAGGCTTCTTCTTTTTCCACTCCAAATAGTTTTTATAGTACTTGTGTCTTTCTCTCTTCCCCTCCTTGTTCATTCTAAATGCAAAATAAATCCAGTAACCTTCAACTTTGGTGACTCTAGCTAATTCTGATTCTGGTGGTTTTGCTGCGGGACTTGGACACGATTTTGGTCCTCCCAATGGACGTACCTACTTCCATCACCCATCAGGTCGATTATGCGATGGACGGTTGATAATTGATTTCCTTTGTAAGTACTATATGCTTTCTTTTATCTCTACAACAAGTAAATATTATTTATGTTACATCAAAAAAATAAAAAGAAGATTTATGTGGAGAAGTCTAAGCACCATGTTGAGTTTGGGCTTGGCTTAGGTTTAGTTTCATTTGGAACTGAATTCTTTGAGACTGCAACCTATAACAAGACACAAAAGATACATGTCTCAATCTGAAACTGAACTTAAGCCGAATCCATTGAGTTCTAAGTTCGGTTTGGCTTAGGTCCAGTTTTAGTTGAAACTGGGACATGCGTCATGTTCTTATAACAAGACACAAGAGAGACATGTCCGAGTTCCAACAAGTTGAAATTGGACTCAAAGTTTGGGTTTGACTTAAGTCCAGTTTTAGTTGGAATTGGATCCGTTGAAATGGGAATATCCTATAACAAGACACAAAGAACACATGCCTCAATCCCAATGAATTGAAACTAAACTCAAACAGAATCTAATGAGTTCTAATTTATGAATCCATGTAAGCGTTCATTTTTATTTTTTCAAAGTAGTTAATTTGCTTGTTTTACAGGTGTAAGTTTGAAATTAAATTGGTTATTTGACCCCATACCTAGAATCCCTGAGGCCAAATTTCACAAATGGAGCTAACTTTGCTTTAAGTGGTTCAGCTGCTCTATCTGAATTGATTCCTTTCAGCTTGAATGTTCAAGTTCTTCAGTTTCTTCGTTTTCGAGCTGACTCCTTAGAGCTACTATCAAAAGGTAATTTTTCAAGTTCATTTGTGCCCTCCAATAGAAGTAGGCTACAAAGAACCTAGTTTATGTCAGATCCTTATATAAAATTTTCTCTTAGAATCCAAGTTTTCTTCGTACTCATAAAATTTTAATTAATCAAGTCTTCAATTATTATTATTTTTTTTTAAAGAAAAAATTATATTTACATCATTCTATTGTTAGCACATAAAATAATAATATACTAGAATACGCAAGTCATATTTGCTCAAATGAAATCGAAAACCTCAACAATAGAATATTACCTTAATTATAATGAAATTCATTCTTCACTTAGATAAACATCTTTTTGAGTTAATTGGAGACTTGATTATAACTTTTTTAAAATTCAAAAACCAAATTAAAATTTCATGTATTTTTCAGGGACCAAGATAGAGATTTCTCTTTCAATTTTAAATGAATTAATGGAAATGTCTAATGCAAAATCTTCATTTAGGTCACAAAGGTTTTGTTAACGAGGAGGAATTCAAGAATGCACTCTACATGATTGACATGGGACAAAATGATCTTGCCGGTTCATTCTTTTATTTCTCATATGAACAAGTTATCCAAAGAATTCCCTCCTTCATCAACCAAAGAAAGAATGCTATACGGGTGAGTTGAGTTTTCACATTTTCTTATGCTATTAATTAAAAATATTTTTTGTCGGAAAATATGTTTTTCAGCTATATATATATATATATATTAAAAAAGTTACTATTTTATGTTATTTATTTATAACCCTAAAAATGGTTTGAAAAACATTATTCGGGGCCAAATATTTCTTATATTTGATATAATCTGAGAAGCTACAAGAAAAGAAAAAAGAAAAAAAGAAAAAGAAAAAAGGGGGCGAAGAGGTGATGTGGAGAAAGAGAGTGTGTGAGAATTGAGATCCAGTGCAACTGCTTGCTCATATTGCTTGTAATTTGGATAGGCAATTATGAAAAGGCCCTCGTTAGGCACACCTGCCCGAGCAGGTGTTCAAGCATGTAAGCCCCATAAGGAACCCTATCACAATTGCTTACCTGGGTTGTGGGAGAGCAACGAAAAATAGTTTATGTAAATGAGAAGCGTAAACCGTTTTACACCTCATAAAGATTATTTTCTTTGGTCAATTGAAAAACATTTTGAGGTTGCTCAATATTTATGAGGTGTCAAATACACAAAATAGGAAAAACCTTTTCTAGGAAATATTTTACAGCGAAACAAAAATAGCTAATTGGGTTCAAGAAATTTCCTTCAACTTTAATTTATTAAACTGACAAGTTTCAAGGACTCATATTATTAAAAATTGACATGTGTCTAAGGACACATGTGAACGGTTTTATAGACTTCATGTCCAATTAAAAATCTTATGTTCTAAGAACATGTCAATTTAATAATAGTTCGAGTTTGAAAAATTATTTCAACCCAATCTAAAAGAAAACTTTGTCCTTTGATTGAAATTCTCAAACCATGTGTTGCGTTATTTCTTGTGAATCCAAATATAGAGTATATACCAAAATGGTGGGATGAATTTCTGGGTGCACAACACTGGGCCACTTGGTTGTCTTCCCCAACAACTTGCAATGAGAGGCACAAATTCTAGTGATTTTGATAACCATGGATGCCTTGAGTTTCTGAAATGCTGCAAAAGCATTCAACATACAATTGCAAGCTCTGTGTGAAGACCTCAGATCTGAAATGAAGAATGCCATAATTGTCTACGTTGATATTTATGCCATCAAATACAATCTCATCAATGGCAATTCTGCTGATTATGGTATGATCATATACAACTCATTCTCTTTGGACAAAGTTTTCCTATTACATCTCTTTTATTAAATTGACACCTGTCTTTAGAGCATGTGATATATTTATGGAAAAAACTTGACTAAGTTATACTCCCTCTAAACTTCAAGCATATTTCAATATCTTCCCTAAACTTTAAAATTTTTTACGGTGGAATTCTGATCTTTCAACTACTTTCAATCGCCCTTATCATTTAGTTGTTTTCATTAACTTAAACGGCCATCATAATAATATATGTTCTATGAACACAAATTTTCTACAAGACAGCCTTTAAAAGTGACATGTGAGAAACACGTTTTTTTTTTTTTTTTTTTTAATGCTTCTTTGTATTCTAGCGTTCATCTCTGTTGAATTGGCATGCTCCATTCACCCTTAAATAAGAAAAGGAAAAA
>NC_081542.1:16908293-16933954 GCF_901000735.1 Corylus avellana
TTTATTAAAACATCGGGGATCCCTAAAGCCCATACGTCCCACTTTTTTTGCTACACCCATTCGATTCCAACTCATCCAATGTACTTTAGAATCATTGTTGAAATGGCTCCACCAAAAATTCTGCATAAGTTTATTAATCTCCAAACATAAAACTTTTGGAAGAAGAAATACACTCATGCAATAAGTTGGGATTGTTTGGATTACCGCCTTAATTAGAATTTCCTTCTCAGCTTGAGAAAGAAATCTTAGTTTCCAGTCCTGTAATCTCTTCCAAATGCGATCCACAATTCCTCTAAAACCCGCAGTTCACGATTTTCCCACCAACACAGGCAATTCCAAATACGTGTCAAAGCATTGCGTGATAGGTATCCCCGACACCTCCCCAATCCTTTCCTTGTCCGCCAAAGAGGTATTTTTGCTGAAAAAAAATCGTTGTCTTGTTACTATTAAGGCCTCGTTTGGTTCGCGGATTAAACTATTGGATTGGACTAGCTAACACTAAGTATAGCTAGTCCTTTGTTTGGTAACACTCTATTCTTGGTAATGGTTTATTTCCATGAGACTATTAATCTCATACACACAAGGTTAGCTAAACTACTCAAAAATGAATAGCTTAGCTAATCCATTACGTACTATGGAATTAAAATTAACGTATAAAATTGCCAAAAAAAATCCTACCCTTCTCACACTCACGAGGTTCTCACGTTCTCCATCTCTCTACCCCTCTCTTCTCTTCGATCTCTTTTTCTTGGTTATTTCGTTTTCTTTTTGCTTCTTGGATTTTTTTTTTTCTTCTCTTTTTTTTTTATTATTTTTTTATTTTATTTCTTTTGATTATCTACAACATTTCTTTGATTTTGTTTCTCCATCTCTCTCTCTCTCTCTCTTTTTTCTTTTGATTCTCTGTAACATTTCTCTTTGATTCTGTTTCTCTGTCTCTGTCTCTGTCTGTCTTTTTTTTTTTTTTTTTTTTAATTTCTGCACGGATTATTTTTCTGGATTGAGTTTGATTGACATTAGAAGTCAAGATTGAGTTTGATTCTGTATAGTTGTTTATGTTTCAATTTTTTTTTTTTTTTTAAAAAAGTCTTTAATAATATAAATTGTATTTTTATTATAAGGGTATTTTAGGAAATAAGATCACAATACGATTCCATTCACCAACATATTGCATTGTACCAAACAAAGGAATATGATTAGCTAGTCTATTTCAAAGTTATAACCAAACAAAGGAATATGAATAGTTAATCTATTCCACACTTTTCTATTCCCAGTGGTAGTTAATCATTTTCCAATGGACTAGACGTACAATTCGTGAACCCAACGAGGCCTAAGTCTTTGACCGAACGCTTCTTCATATTGTCGTAGAAGGCTTGTCAATGATTCCATTGCGAGATATTGGCCCTTATTCCCCTCGTTGGTTGACTCTAACCTGATACATAGGTTGTTTTTGTCTACAAAATATGAATTTATGATTGGATTCCAACCTTAAAAAAATTAAACGTTAAGAAGATGGAAAATCTTTAAATATTTTATTCAATTACAAACTCATATTCATAAGTTTCTATTTTTCTCTCTATTTCTCCATTCAAGTCTTATTCAAATTTGAGTTCTTCTTTTTTTTTTCTCCAATTTTATTATTTTTGAAAAACTAAAGAGGTGTTTGTTAAACACCCTCTCCTTACACGACACTGTTTATACTTTTTGTGAAAAAAATGAGAAAAATGATTGGTATAAAAAAATGAAAAAGTGGTATTAAAAGTGAAATTTTTTTGTTTTGTAGTGATTTTTTTTATTTGAATAACATAAAAAACTGAATGATATGATATAAAAAGTGAAATTGTTTTGATGTTAATTTTGCATTCCAAAAAGCGATAAGAATGATTTTTAAATAAAAATATAATATTTAAATTTAAGAAAAATGTGTCACTTAAATTTCTCGCCTTAGGCCACAAAATGTATTGAGCTAGCCTTGGTTGCCAAGGTCATTAATTTTAGTTTTCAATATGTCAAATTCACTTGCCTCAATAATACAAATTTCTATATTTTTGTATTTGTTTAAAGCATTAGATGAATGAATGGCTCAAATTTTAGAATAGGAAAATCTAATATTTTAAAAAATATGCGGATCTAAATCCTTCCCAAGCATATCTAAAATTTTCTTCCTCGTCACACATAAATGCAGCCACTCTCACACACTGCTCATTTCACTCTCTCTTCCTCTCATTTTTCTTTTGTTTCATCCCCCATTTCTTATCACTTCTATGAATCTGAGTTACATGATATGGGCTTAATTTCTAAAGCACCGTAACTGATAAATAAGGGTAGTTTGAGGTAACTTAATTCCTCCCAAATCAATTCAAGGCTGAATATTATTAATATTTGCTTACTTTAATTTTATTAACAAATTTGGTCTCTTTGAATGGAGACTTACAAAACATAATAGATATAAAAGACTAATAGAAATAAATACTATAATATATTATCTTTAATGATAATATATATTCACTAATATTTAAATTATAGGGTAAAGTCCACATACCCCCCTCAAACTACCACCCAATTGACAATGTCCCCCCCAAACTTTCAATTGCGACAATGTACTCCTCAAACTACCAAAATATTGTTAATATCCCCCCCAAAGCTAGCAAAAAGATCAAAATGCCCCTATATATTTATCAATATGACAAAAATACCCCTAAAATTCAAAAAAACAAATTAAAACGAAAATTTTAATTTTTTTAAAAAAATTATTTTAATTTTTAAAAGATTTTTTTTTTTAAAACCGAAATTTTTATTTTTAAAAAAAAAAAAATCAATTTTTATCTTTTTAGATTTTTTTTAAAATATGTTTTAAAAAACGAAAAAATTTTAATTTTTTTTAAAACGGAAATTTTTATTTAAAAATTATAAAAGAAAACTTTTTTTTTAAAAAAAAAAACAAAAAAAAAAAACGAAAAATTTTCAATTTTTATATAAAAAAAAATCGAAATTTTTTAATTTTTTTTTTCTAATAAAAAGATTTTTTTTAATTTTATTTTAGGTTTTTCCAGAAATTTTAGTATTTTTTTTTTAAATTTTACTAAGGGTAGTTTCGTCAATGAGGGGTACATTGACAATGTTTTGGTAGTTTGTGGGGTACATTGTCGCAATTTAAAGTTTGGGGGGGACATTGTCAATTGGGTGGTAGTTTGAGGGGGGTATGTGGACTTTCCCCTTTATACTATAAATAGCAACTTAGCATACTACTATATTAGTACATATATATCATAGATTCTTTCTGTCACACTGTATTCTTGGTGAGCCATCATTTTTTTTTCTATTAACTTTCAAATTGCACTGCATTTTTGAAATCTAATCCAGATCATGAAATGGGTTCTCAGTTCAATTTACTTTGAAGTGGATGATAGATAGAATGTTGATGATTTTCTTTTATTATTTGTTTAGCTCTTATATATTGTTCTAAGAAAACAACAATGAGCTCTGCAACTGCCAATGAAGACTGACTTGGATGGGCTGCAGAAGATTCTTCTGGAGTTCTCTCACCTTACAAATTCAGCAGAAGGTATATATATGTATGTTTAATTGGTTTTCTTCTTGATGACCCATTATGCGATTTGCCTAATTCCAACTTCAAAAGCCATGATTAAGAGAACCATTGAATTTGCTTGCTCAACTGTTCTGCTGCAGAATAGTAAATATTTCTGTCAAAAGATTGATTAACTGGGTTGGAAAATTTTATGCAGGGCTGTTGGAAGAGACGACGTTTCTATAAAAATCACCCACTGTGGCATTTGTTATGGCGATTTGATTTTTACCAGGAACAAACATGGAGACTCCAAGTATCCTTAGTGCCTGGGTATGTGCACTGGTTAATTGATACTTGGTAATTCTTATGATACAAATGTTTTAGCCTTGAAAATTGGCTTGTAAGGAGATGGTGTCTATTTGTATATATATCGGTTAAGATTGTACTTAACCTGTGTGACACTTAAAAGTTCGACACCCATAACGGCCCACTCTATTAACACTGATTTGATAATAGCTATTTTTCTTTTGGCGGCTCCACTCTGCATCTATCAGTATTCAATGATTTAACAATATACTTATACATAGTACCAAGACATTTTACTAACCTATGAGTAATGTTATATGTCATCTCCCATCCCCCGCACCCATTCTCCCAAAGCCTATATGGCATGGTGCTGCATACTATTTGGTGCATGGAGATTAAGTTTTTTAGTTAGGAGAACCACACAACATAGGATTTGGGAAGATGAGGGTGACAAATAGAATTACTCTCATGCCTATAAGTCTCTTCCTTTGTAACTCAACCAAAAAGTTGCAACGCATTCGATCCCATGCTAGACAAGCTGTTGGTTCTAATATCAAATTATACAAATATTAGGTATATCTCATCATTAAAAATTGGCTTGTAAGGAGGTGTTCAAAAATTTATATACACATGATTAAGATTGTACTTAAGCCGTGTGAAATACTTAGGATCGTAACATCTTACATTTCATTAAACTGATGTATCAATATTGATTAATTGCATGCCAGACATGAGATTGCAGGAATTGTGAAAGAGGTTGGCACCAACGTCCATCGTTTCAAAGTTGGCGACCATGTTGGGGTGGGAACTTATATTAACTCTTCCAGGGATTGTGAGTTTTGTAACAAAAAGCTAGAAGTTCATTGTACAAAGGGAGCTGTTTACACTTTTAACGGCATTGATATGGATGGTACAATCACCAAAGGAGGATACTCCGACTACATTGTTGTCCATGAAAGGCAAGTCCCTTATAATGTCGTACCCTTCACGTACAATGTTCGATTTGATTCCTCATTCATACTTTGGCTCTCTGAATAAAAAATTCTGGTTCCGTTCTCGACAAGGGAAAACGAGACGATTACTCATTGCGTCTTTGATGTCGATCGAGAAGATGACGAAGAAACGGAATAATTTTCACTAGTTTTGTTTTGGTCTTAAATCTGCAGGTACTGCTATACTATTCCTGACAGCTATCCATTGGCTTCAGCTGCCCCTTTCCTTTGTGCTGGAATTACTGTTTATGCTCCTATGATGCGCCATAAGATGAATCAAGCTGGAAAATCTCTTGGAGTGATTGGGCTTGGTGGTCTAGGTCACATGGCAGTGAAGTTTGGGAAAGCTTTTGGGTTGAATGTAACAGTTTTTAGCACAAGCATATCCAAGAAAGAGGAAGCTCTGAGTCTTCTTGGTGCAGACAAATTTGTGATTTCATCTGACCAAGAGGAGATGGCGGTAAAACACACAAGTCTTGTGTCTTGTGTCTTCTTGGGAGCACATTTGCAATACTAAAGTTGATGATGGTATTTTTTTTTTTTTTTTTTTTTTTGCAGGCCCTAGTTAAGTCACTTGACTTTATAATTGACACAGCATCTGGTCAACACCCACTTGATCTATACATATCAATCTTAAAGACTACTGGTGTTCTGGTCGTGGTGTGTGCACCGGGTGAACTCAAGTTCAACCCTATGGGCCTTTATTCAGGTAAGGACAAACTTTTTCACCAAATTGAATCGAAGGAAATCCTTCTGACTCGGTTTGTCAACAATGCACATGAAAATCACACTCTAAGGAGATATGTCAGTTTATCTTCAACTTAGTTGAAGGAAAACTTTGACAGCTATTTCCAACTCCATAGGTTTTTGAAACTTTCAGCCTATTGAACTAACTCCATGCATTGGCCTCTTGGCAGAAATGAGAACCATTACTGGAAGTGGAGTTGGAGGTACGAAAGACATACAAGAAATGTTAAATTTCTGTGCTGTTCACAAAATATATCCTCAAATCGAAGTAGTTCCCATTCAATATGCAAATGAAGCTCTTGAGAGGCTACTAAAGAATGATGTCAAGTACCGGTTCGTGATTGACATTGAAAACTCCCTGAAATGACACCATGAAGAACAAGAGGCATTCAAGTTTAATGTAAAAG
This sequence comes from Corylus avellana, assembly GCF_901000735.1. Classification (NCBI taxonomy): domain Eukaryota; kingdom Viridiplantae; phylum Streptophyta; class Magnoliopsida; order Fagales; family Betulaceae; genus Corylus; species Corylus avellana. The sequence goes on from NC_081542.1 coordinate 16,914,275, forward strand.
CATGAAAGTTTTGATCTTCTACGTAAAGCAGGCGTTGGAATGATTTGGAACAAGCGAGTGGGTTTTATCTACTTTCTCTATTGGTGATGAAAGTGTTTTTTATTTGATGCAACTTTCTTTTCTAATTGTACTGGGGTTTTTGTTGGGTTGCCCCACCCATCTTTTGTGTTTTTTATTTGATGTTCTCTTTTCCTTCCCCTTTTCCTTTGTATTTGCGAAGAAAAGAAAGAAATAATGGGGACAAGTGGTAAGGTTTCCTCATTAACAGAACACACAATTTGCTTAGCATAATTGTTAGTAAATATGTGAACTTTTGGAAATTTGCTTTGCCGATCCTTTCAATGAAATTTGATTACAACAAGAAAATTGAAGGAGGAGAAACCTGAGTAAGATGAAGGATCATCTATTCTTCCAAAAACCAACTAACTCGTATAGTCTGTTGAGAGAATTGGTATGTTATTGAGGATGCAGAGACTGAAGGTGTACATCGTGTGGTAACATTAATTCCTAAAAGACACTTCCATGTTTATGAGATCAAATAATGTTGGAAACCAGTCGAGTCCTTTTCCACCCGACATACCAATTCACATTCATACAACAATCAGTGGATAAAGTAAAATGAGAACTTAATGATTAAGATAGTGGTAGTCAATTTAAGAGACAAAATTTGCCACAACTTAATGAATTCGACACGAACTCAACACAAAATTAGCGGATTAGGTCAATGTTGAATAGCCTAACCTATTTAATTAAATGAATCAGGCTAAAATTGACCTCTATAATCTTTTATTCACACCTCAACACGATTCGAACTCGATACATGATATTTAGGGCTAACTTTTTGATACGACCTATGAACCTCAAACTCAACACAATATTAATGAGTTAGAGTTAAAGGGTTTAAATCCTATAATTAAAATGTCCGAATTAAGATTAACATATATAGTCATGCATCGACACAACCTAAACCCGACACGCGAGTACAAATTGCCCCATTTGAATCAATCTGCCAATTTCTAGATGACTGGGAAGGGGGATTGAAATTTAGGTCAGTTGGGTTTAGCCTGCGAACAAACAGTGGAATGGTCCTAACCAATTCCCATTAATGTAGAATCCCTTAGGTTCCCATTCACTTGGAATTTCCTTGAGAACATCCGTGGCTGCAAAGCTTAAGGTGACAAAATATGGGACTCAATCTGGCATCCTAGTTTCGAAATTAACACAAAATAGCTATAAACAATACGTCTTCATAAAATGCATGAGGTAGCAACTAGATAGCCAGAACAAGTCCCATCTGTAATCAGATCCTTTTCAAGTTAAAAATTTCCGATAGGGCAAAATGCTGTTTGTATATATTAAGAAAAGTTAATGATGCTTAAGCATCCCCTCGAGCCTGACATAATCTTTCAACAGCATTTGGTAGTGCTGTTACATCATTAGCATATTGTGCAGCATCCTAGAAATGCTGCAATGGAAGCTAGACAAGTCCACTCATTTAGCATTTCTAGTCCAAATCAAGCTCATATATTTAGAATTTAGTCAAACATAGACAATCAAATAAACGATCAATTATACTAGAGGAAGAATCCATAATCTGGTTTTACAACGTTAAACACAAACAGCAACATGTGCCAATAAGTCCTGAAATTCATATAAAAAAAAAATACAGAAATGCAATTCATATCTCAGCGGCAGCAGGTTGGGTCATTCCCAACTTCACTAACAACTTGCTTAGGGACTCTGGTGGGCATACCTGGTACTTCACTTTTCCAGAAGGCAAGACGAAGACTTCAGCCAATTCTAGCTTATCTGAAGTAAGACTGGTGCTGTCCATTGTCTTACTGAGCACTTTCAGTGCAAGCTCAACTGCTTCTTCTCTTGTGATTTCATCCTTGTAATCCTGCTTAAGCATCGACTGTGCTGCCTGGTTGTTTGCCCCAATCGCTGCAGCCTTCCAACCACCATAGTTTCCACTTGGGTCACTCATGTAAAGCTGGAAACCAAAATTTTTGTCCCAACCTGCAAAAAGAAATGAAACACCAAATGGACGGAGCCCACCAAACTGTGTGTAACCTTGCTTGGTGTCACAGAGAGATTGGACAAGCTGCTCAACAGGCATCGGCTCTTGGTAAGCAAAAGTATAACGCTGGGCTTGGACTCTAGCCGTGTTGATAAGGATGTTGGCATCTGACATTATTCCAGCAACAGCACACGCTACATGGTCATCAATCTTATACATCTTTTCAGTTGATGTTGAGGTTTGAAGGAGCTTGGAAGTGACCTTCTTTTCACCAACCAAGACAACTCCATCCTTGGATAAAATCCCTATTGCAGTTCCAGCATTTCCAATGGCCTCCATTGCATATTCAACTTGGTAGAGACGACCTTCTGGAGAGAATATCGTTGTGCGGCTATCATACCTTCGAGACATTTTATATCACACTGAAACAAAGAGAGAATTAGTCAAAAGAGAACAATGTTGCAAACTTGCAATGAAAAGAACAATAAATCTTAAGAATGGTACAAGGAATAAAAAAGTGAGCATGTACAGAGTGGAGTCCCTATCTTAAACTTGGAAAATCCAATGTCAATAAAATAATATCAGTCACTACAATGATGCTTTCTTGTTTTGTATGTAAGCACAAACCATCCATCATGTAGCTAGTAAAACTGTGTGATCCCACAATCTCAAAAGCTGTATTTTTTTGCACTTACGTTGTTAAAATGATTCAATAAATTAACCTTCTTAACACAAAAAGGAAGCACAAAGAGATAACACATAGAAATTAGGAATTTTAAGCTGTTATTACTCTCCACATGTGAATCAGTGACAGTTGAAGCATCAGTGCATGTAGACTAAAATTTTTGGTGTTATAAGTGTTGACTACCCAAGTAACTATTGCGTACCAAAAGATAAGTACAGAACAATCATGCTGTTGGTCAGTTAACTTGAGTGGTTTTGTAATAAAATAGTCATCATTTATGCTATAAAATTTCTCAAGGTGTTAATATAAATCCAAGAAAAGATGTAAAGTTACTTGGAAATATCCTTGCATATATTAACAACCTACTCAAACAAGTCTAAAAAGAAGTATAAACCAACATTATACCGTTAATTGATACAAATTTGCAATGCTTTATTAATTCCATCGGGCATGTTCAACCTCTCAAGGTCGTTCAGTATGGTATCTATGTCCCATATGACTATATCTGATCAATTTCATTGATCTTCAAATAAGTCCCACATAGTCGATTTTGTACACTTAATAGCACAAATCAAATTTAAGCCAAAAGATCTAAAAAATAAATAAATAAAAATCCGGAGTCAAAGCTTCCTGTCTACAACTCAATTGGAAATGGCAGCAAAAGGATGTATTCCAAGGAGAAAAGCCCAGCCAAAATAACCACAACTATTAAGGTTGAAAAATCATACGTGTATTATTTTTAGCTATAGGAAGACAGTGGAGGAACCAAATAGAACCATTCAGATTTTAGGTTTAGATGGTTTCGAATTAATTTTCTCTTCATTGAAAGCACTAGGGTGCAAATACATGGGGGCTTGGGGTGTTTCTCCAAAATTTTTAAAAAATGCCCTTAAATTTTTTTTTTCTAAAAAAAATAGAATATGCCCCTCAATTTTTTGTTTTTTTTTTTTGTTTATTACTTTTGCCCCCCAAACTATAAATGATAGTTCCGCCCATGCAGAGCAATCATAGTCCAAATTGGCCCAACGGTGTTTGGTTTCCGGTTCTGAGTTTCTGGGCATGTTTCTTTCAGACCAAAAGGGACATGACTTACTATTGTGTATGGAAGTTGGGTTCATCACATACTCGATCGGTTCAAAGAACTATTTTTGAGTAAAATTAGTGAACCTTGGAGAAATGAAGAGAGATGAAGTGGGTTTTCTGTATTTATCTGTGGGGATGGGAGAGGGGTACAGTCTGCCATTAGAGAAAGAGATAGATGTTGGGGCTCAACCGAACATAGTTGTGATTTTTCCACCATTTTGAGGAAATCCAGAAAATTAAGATAACCAAACTCTAAGATGTATAGGAATTGAAAAGCCCAGCAAAAGGATTATATACAGATCATCATCGTGTGTTGATCAATTAGTTTACCTGCTTTTCTAAAGAATCTGACTCTCTCTTGAATCCTATTAAGGTTGAACTTCCACACCCAAAAGCAAAGCACACCCATTTACATACACAGGATGATTCAGCCATAACGATAAGGAAACAGGAAAAAGAGAACAAGAACAAAGCACCCACTGAGAGAGCAAAGCTGAAAAGAAGAAGAAGAAGAAGAAGAAAGACATTACCTTGGAGGAGAAGCTATCGCGAAGCGAAGAGTAGAAGAACTGTCTATTTGGGGATCGTGGGGAGGGGTCTTTGCTTTTAATAAAACCGTATTGCGCCTATCTTTATAATTTCAGCCTAAAAAGATTTATAAACCCAACAACGTTAAAGTAGCCCACAAGGTATTAAATTGTGGATCCGGTGGGATCTTCTCTAAATGGCCGGCCCAACCCTTAAGGCGGGTTAGGCCGCCTAGTGCTCCCAATTTAATAAGGTTTCCAATTAAAAAAAAATTAATACAAAAATTTTAAGCCATTATTACCATCCATATTCTTTAATTAAAGCTCCTAATCATGGTAAATAAATAATTTAAAAAGGACCTTCGATTTAATAAGGAATAGGATCATTTCCAGTTCATATTGGATTGGAGAATATCCAGTTAATAGCCGAGAGATCCTGAGGACATAAACAAGACATCTGTCCAATTAATAAAAATAATTAAAAAATAAAATTATAAAAAAACTAAGGGGTGGCTGGACCACCTCAGTTGGATCACTCCACTTAAAAGTTTCACCTAAGGCCCCAAAATATATTGAGCTGGCTCTGAGTGCCCCTATCTCATAATTCGGATCTAGACCCTATCCCGATCCCACCAATCAGCAATTTTTTAATTCTTCATGTCCATTTTACATTGGCTAACATGACGTATTTTAAGTGGTTTGAGAAAAGCTATTACATGTCACGTCAATTGATGTGAAATGAGTATGAAAAATGCTATTGCTTTTTTTCATGTGATCTGAATCATGTGAGAGTTTTAGGGTCGTAGGATCATACTATGTGATTCATAGTTTTAACAATCATGCGTGTATTATGGCCTGTCTGTTGTGACGATGCGTCTATGTAAGTTACGCAACCAATTGTTGTATGCATGTATAAGATTTGAAATAGAAGGAACACATGTTCCAATCGTAACAAGTCTAGTTTCAAATGAAATTATACTGGAACCGAATTTGACATATATGTATATATATACACAAACACATATACTAAGCAATACAGAAAGAAGAAAATATACTAATAGATACAAAAAGTAAGGCATCATTTTTGTACTTAACAACCATCACTAGACACTATCAAGGATATAATTTTCTATAAGAAATCACCATTAGCTTTGTTTTGTTTGTTTGTTTTTTTTTTTTTCTTGGTTTTTTCTCCTATCCAATGTATCCATGACCAAATCATCTTGTGTTTGAGGATGGGAGCTTTACTTTTGGTTTTGAAAATTCAGCCTTAACAATATAAAACGAGAGTGTTGTTTCATTAAAAAACTTGGGTAGAAGAGCAATTCTTCATGTGGAAACCTCACTTGAAAGAACTAACGAGTTTAAATTTTTAATTTTATATACAGTGAACATCTACAAGCGGGGATAGCTCAGTTGGGAGAGCGTCAGACTGAAGATCTGAAGGTCGCGTGTTCGATCCACGCTCACCGCATTATCAGTTTTTCATCATCCACGTGTTTTGTGGATACTCAAAAGTAAACCCCACATTGGGCCGAGCGACTCCGGCCTTTCCATTCTTTGAAGCCCATATGCGGTTCTTTCCATTGTTTTATTGTTTTATTATAATTCAAGACAAATTGAGGCTTCTCTTTGATTCCAACTGTAAATCAAATTCTGAAAATTGTTATATATTGTCTGTTGCCTCAATCAAGGCTATTCTAGATCACTTTAAATTCCATTCTATTTCTAATTTATTAATTTATTTGGTTCACATGCATGGAATCAAGTGGTGCATACTGCATACTTCCACACAAGTGAATGTACATTTATCTTCTAAGAGTCTGTTTGGAATTGTATTTGATAAATAAAATTTTTAAGTCAAAAAATATTTTTTTGGCAAAAACTTCATTTTTTGCGAAAGGTGCTTATTTGTCATTTTTAGATTTTTTGAACTCTTAAAAGCGTTTTTAATTTTTTTTTTTTTTATCAAATTAGTACTTTTTTAGTGTTAAACGCACTTTTAGATCCCTCAAACGCAATCCCAAACAGGCCCTAAAGCAAATAAGGATGATTGTGAATTCTCACAAGCAGACTTGGGGGAAATATGATTATTTTGAAGGGTACCAATTAAAGCCTCATCCTCATGATATTTGAAGGTGAATTTTGATGCGGTTGTTTATGTTGGAGACATTTTGCTTTTGTTTAGGTTTGCGATTTAAAAATATGCAATTTAAAAAGTGATTTTTAAAAATACCATTAAACGTTTGACAAAATCGCGATTTAGCCTTTAAAATTTTCCGTTTTCAAAAATGCAATCTCGAACAATTTTTCTTATGTGATTTAATTTAAAATCACATTTTTTATCTATAAAATCGTAATGCGAAACCCACTCTTAATCTGGCTCAAGTTCCTTCTTGAAAAGCAGTGAAAGTTTCAAGACAAACCAACTAGTAGCTATCACCGATTTGGTGTTCAATAATAAGAATAAATAATCTAAATGATCTTAACAAAAATCAATAATCAAAACAAACGGTGAAATAAATTAGTGTCACCCAATCCAAAAGTCATTATACGTAACCATTGATCAAAAATCACAATTTTTGATCAATGGTTATTAATGTAAAACTCTTACTTCCCGCCTTTTGAACATTAACCTTATACGTAACCATTGATCAAACATCACATCTTAGACATCTATCATCTTTTGTTAAATTATCGTTTCTCAATTCTCTCAAAACTTTAAGACGATAAGAAATTATAAATTTAATAATTTAGTCAATATTATAACAATTTCTTTTGTGTGTGGACTTAAATTCTCCCTTAATAAGTGATGTCTAACCGGTGAAACATTTAATTTGAATTAAAAATAAATTACAAAAACATAGTTTAAATTCAAAATCTCTGCTTTAATACTATGTTCGTTCCAAAAGGTAAAAGCTTAAACCGATAAAACATAATAATAAATTTAATTATTGAATTAATATATTAACCGTTCTTAATTATTTATTACTTACTATTTTTCCAAAAAGCTACATAATGTGCTTCCCAAGTGCAGAGAGTACGAAGCACAAATTCCTTGTAGCTAGAGCCCACAAGAATACCTATGTAGATGAGATATGCGATATACGCACACAGCATACAGTAACCTAAATGACAAAAGGAAAACTAACGAAGCGCACGCGTCCCACATCGAAAAGTTACGAAATAGGAAAGCTATTTATATAGCGCCATTCTTGCTTGAAAGGGTACGACCTTACTTGAACAGGATCTGTTCTATAGGCTCGTACCTCTGTATCCTTGAGTTCTAAGGAGACAGGAACCTAAATCTGGTTGATGAACCATGGCCGTGCGATCAGAGCGTGAGTGACAGTGTCGTGGTCTGTGGGCCATTGATGCAGTAGAGGATCGTTCTCAGCCATCAGTGGCTGGGATGGTCGTACAGCTGTCTGACAGATTTCCAATTTTTTTGTTTTCTGTTATTTTTTTTTCAATTCGAAATTGTTTTGCACTTTTGCCCTTTTCACTTTTCACTTTTCATCATTATTTTAGACGAACGGAAATTGGCGCTTCAAACGTCCTAAAACATAAATTCATTCGAAGAAAGTGAAGGGCCGTTTTTGGAATTTGCTTATCTTTACTAATTGTTGATTCGGCTTTGGTTTGTGAACACAAGATGCATAAGCAAGCTGAACTATCACTCGTTCTTAATTATTAATATAAAACTCTCATTTTGAATCATCTTAATCTCACTTTTACTATTTCATGGTTTAAATTAAAATTCACAGCATCTAACAATGTGTTATACGTTACCTATGTATTAAATGATGTAACATCCTGTATACCATTAGATGTTATAAAATCTAATATGGACCATAAAATTATTTATATTTGTTTAACTTGAAATAAAGAAAATCTTATTTTTCGCAATCTCACAATGACTTCTATCTAAGAATTATTCAAACTCGACAGCCTTGTTGTACCTCACTCTTGTCTTCAATAGTTTTTATTTTTTATTTTTTTTGACCCTAAGGCGAGGAACAAGTCATCCAAGCTAAGTTCCTTCAACTCCAAGCCCAAGATTTGGCCGAAACGTCCTCAATTATTAATGTAACATTCTCAATTTACGTCGTATGCACAAAGGACAAGATATGTGAGCGGTAATCATTGGTCAAACATCACATCTTGGACATCTATCCCCCCTTAATTATTTATTCCTTTCTATTTTTTCAAAGCTAGAAAAGAGCCACAACCCTTGAGCAATTAGTACTTACTTTACCTTTTCCTTAACCAGTGTTGTTACTTTCTAGTAAACCTAATATAATAATAATATAAAAAAAGTAGAACAAAGGGGTCATTGGTAGAGACAGGCAATATTTTAGTAGGTAAATTAACACATCGGATGTCGAAAGAATCGTCCTATGCCCTTGAGGATAGATTATTAAGAGCCATGCTGAGCATTGATCGGGTATTTACTTCTAAGGAAGAAAATGGCTGCAAAAGAAGGGAGGCTTCTTCTTTTTCCTCTCCAAATAGTTTTTATAGTACTTCTGTCTTTCTCTCCTTCCCTCCTTGTTCATTCTAAATGCAACAAAAATCCAGTCATCTTCAACTTTGGTGACTAGTTCTGATTCTGGTGGTTTTGCTGCGGGAATTGGACACGATTTTGGTCCTCCCAATGGACGTACCTACTTCCATCACCCATCAGGTCGATTATGCGATGGACGGTTGATAATTGATTTCCTTTGTAAGTATCTCATGCTTTCTTTTATCTCGACAAGAAGTAAATATTATTTATGTTACACACAAAAAAAAAAAAAAAAATGTAGAAGTCGAGCAATCGGTTAAGTTTGGGTTTGGCTTGAGTCTAGTTTTAGTTGGATGTGAGCCCGTTGGGACCGAAACATGTGTCATGTGTCATGTAACAAGACACAAAAGACACATGGCCTCGTCCAATGAATTGAAATTAGACTCAAACCAAATCTGTTAAGTGGTTAATTTGCTTGTTTTACAGGCGCATGCAAGTTTGAAAACCGGTTATTTGATACCATACCTAGAATCGTTGGGGCCAAATTTCACAAATGGAGCTAACTTTGCTGCAAGTGGTGCATCTACTTTACCTGGCTTGATTCCTTTCAGCTTGAAGGTTCAAGTTCTTCAGTTTCTTCGTTTTCGAGCTCGCTCCTTAGAACTAATATCAAAAGGTACATTTTCAAGTTAAATAATAACCACTGGTAAATGCCTATTTTGGTCATTGAAAAAGAGAGGTAATTTTAATTTCATCACTAATACTCAAAGTTTTAACCAAGTCTTCAATTCATTATTATTTTTTTATAAACATGTTAGAACATAAAATAATAATATACTAGAATACGCAAGCTATATTTGCCTAAGTGAAATAGAAAACCTCAACAACAGAAACCTAAAAAAAAAATTAGGGGAGAGATATCTCCTAATTTATGCCCAATAATGCTTTATAGATGAAATACATAGATTTTTTTTTTTTTTTTTTTTTTTTTTTTTTTTTTTTTAAATTTATAAACTAAGCTAACGACCTAATATTACCTTAATTATAATGAGTTCATTTTTCACGTGGTTATACAACTTTTTGAATTAATTGGAGACTTGATTATAGCCTTTTAAATTAAAATTTCATGTTTTTCAGGGACCAAAATAGATATTTCTCTTTCAATTTTTGATGAATTAATGGAAATGTCTAATGCAAAATCTTCATTTAGGTTACAAAGGTTTGGTTAACAAGGAGGAATTCAAGAATGCACTTTACATGATTGACATGGGACAAAATGATCTTGCGGGTTCATTCTTTTATTTCTCATATAAACAAGTTATCCAAAGAATTCCCTCCTTCATCAACGAAATAAAAAATGCCATATGGGTGAGTTGAGTTTTCACATTTAATTAAAGGGCACATTTTCTCATGCCAATGTTTTCTCAGATTTTCAGCCTCGTATGTTTTGGTGCAAAGCTATTTTTCGTCGGAAAACGTAGCTATTTTTTACTGTTTGTTTGCAACCCTGAAAAATGATTCAAAAAACATTTTTTAGTGTTTGGCTCGTCACCAAATGTTTATTATACTTTCATATAATCTGAAGAGCTGCAAGAAAAAGAGACAACGAAAAAGAGCTACGAAGGAAGAGTGTGTGTGCGAATAAAAGGTTTTTGGGGGTGGGATCGAGATTCATTGCAATTGCTTGCAATTTGGGTAAGCAATTGTGAGAGGGCATGTTCGGGCACGTAGGCCCCATATGGGGTCCTCTTACAATTGCCTGCCTGGGTTTTGAGAGAACAATGAAAAATAGTTTATGCAAATGAGAAGCGTAAATCATTTTACGCCTCATGAAGGTTATTTTTCTTGATCAATTGAAATTTTTTTTTAAGTCGACTAATATTTTACGCCGTGCCAAAGACTAGAAAATAGAAAAAACCTTTGTCAGAAAACATTTTCCACCAAGACAGATAGGGTCAATTGGGTTGAAGAAAATTTCTTCAACTCGATATTTTAAATTGACATGTTCTAAGGACACATATTATTAAACTAACATGCTCTAAATTAAGATACATATCAGTTTGACTATCTTAAGGATATATGATATCAATTTAATATACCGAGTTTGAAAATTTTCTTTCGTGCGCGACCCAATTTGAAAGAAAACTTAAACGGGTTGTGTTTTGTTATTTCTTGTGAATCCAAATATAGAGTATATACCAAAATGGTGGGAAGAATTTCTGGGTGCACAACACCGGGCCACTTGGTTGTCTTCCCCAACAAGTTGCAATGAGAGGCACAAACGCTAGTGATTTTGATAAGCATGGATGCCTTGAGTTTCTGAACAATGCTGCAAGATCATTCAACATCCAATTGCAAGCTATGTGTGATGACCTCAGATCTGAAATGATGAATGCCATGATTGTCTACGTTGATGTTTATGCCATCAAATACGATCTCATTGCCAATTCTGCTGCTTATGGTATGATGATATACATCTCATTCTGTTATCACAAAGTTTTCCTTTAAGCTAGCGTCAGTCTTTAGAGTATGTGATATATATGTGGGAAAACTTCACATACTTTTTTAAAGGGATATCTTCGTCATTTTTGTTTCCTCTGTTAGGATTCAACAAAAAATCCTGACAGAATGGTTAATTAAAAGGGATTGAAAGATTAGAACCCGGCATTACAAATTTCTGAAATTTAAAGGGCATTAAAAAATGCATGGTAATTTAAGAGGGTAAATCAATTTTTTCCTATAGTAATTTATATTATGAATTCCAAAGTTTCATGTTATGGTATGGATGAATGGTTCATTTTGCAGGGTTTGCGAATCCGTTAATGGCATGTTGTGGGTATGGAGGGCCACCCTACAATTATAATCCCAATATTACGTGCGGCCAAACACGTTTTAATGTGTGCAATGAAGAATTAAAGTACATAAGCTGGGATGGAACTCACTACACAGAAGCTGCCAATGCAATCGTTGCATCCAAAATACTCTCTACTCATTACTCTACTCCACCAATTGCCTTTACCTACTTTTGTAATCCCTAACCTATTTGGGACTCAAAATTTTCATGACAATGAGACACATTATCATGAATGTGTCATATAATTAAGGTTAAAATTGTTGAGTACTATGTGTCAATATGAGTAGTAATTGTCAATCACTCCATATTATTATTATAGGTCCGGTTCTAGTTGAAATTGGATTAAATCGATGAGATTGACATCTGTCTCTTGTATCCGGTTATAGGATATGTTTCTCAATCCCAATGGGTTTAAGTCCAACTAGAACAGGATCCAAGTCAAAGCTAATATTATAATTTAAGTTTATAAATTAATTATTTATATCAATGACATACTATATATCATAAAAGTAATTAATGTTACTCTTTACACATATTTCACACAAGTTAACGTGTTGTGTTTTAAGTTGTTTACTTAGAGGCTGGATTTACATGCATAGTGATTGATCGTGCTTGTCAATGTGGATTGACAGGAAATGACTCTACGATTAAGTCAGTATATACTTAAAAAATAACTTGAAATAAAAAATAAATAGGACAAGTTTTTTGAAGTGTATTAAAATCCATTATAGGTTGCCTTTTATAATGGTTTGATCTTAACAAGTCATCGCTGGTTCCTCCATTATAATGGTCTCTATAGTGGGGTTTATCCCACATTCCTTCACTTGCCATCATTCATTCCCCATGGGTGAGATTCGGGCTCGCGAAGTAGCCAAGTAACGTAGAAGTGGCGTGGAAGAGAATCTTGTGTGTCAATTGTTTAAATGTTCCTTGCCGATTGTTCCAACAACATTGGTCATCTTTAGCCACAATACTCGATAGTATACCTTTCAACCCTAAAAGTCCGACGGCACGCACGGTACCAATGAGAGACCCGTTGGTAAGACTTTCTCGTCCTACATAAAAATGAACCAAGATCAAAATCAGCCGGGCCTCTTCTTGTAGTATACGATTGGAGGAATTTGTGGAGCCTCCAGATTCAACATAGATTAAAACATCTTCTTTGGAAAATTGATTGATTGGGACATTCTCCCAACAAAAGCAAAGCTAGCTAGAATGATTCCTTCTGTTGATCCTGAAGCATGGTGCCATGGTTATGCCCTATCTGTAATTCTAATATGAAAATGTCACATCATGTTTTCTTAGGTTGTCACATAGTTAATAACTATAATAACTACAAACCAGTTTGTAGGAATCAAGTCTATTCTAGATTCCTTTCTATTTCCAAAAGGGAGGCTTACAATTTTCAAATAATTGCCATATAATTATAACTATATATGGATCTTTTTTGGTTCACAAGAAATCAAATGGTGCATAGTTCTACACAAGAATAAATAAATAATCCAAGTAGCTATCGCCTATCACTTGTTTGATATTCAATAATAAGAATAAATAATTCAATCAATCTTTTAAAAAATCAATAATAAAAACAAACGGTGAATTAAATTTTAGGCATAGTGTCACCCAACCCAAAATTCATTATACTAAATAATATGAGCTTTTTTTTTTTTTTTTTTTTTTTTTTTTTTTAAATAAAAAATTGAGCAGGGTTTAGGGTTTCTAGCTAGTTTTTCAAAGGTCAAGGTTTTTAGATTTTCTTCTTTGGTTTTTACTTGTCAAGAAAAAAAAAATTCCTTAAAACATATGTTGTGACCTAATTTGAACAAATACATTATAATCTCTGCCAAAAGTTACTCAACCCAAAAGTGGCGAATAAGGTTTTATTCTAACTCAATTTATTAAATTAATATATATATATTAAAAGAAAGATCTATCTATAGGAGGAGCTGAGGCAGTGGTTACTTGCAAGTAATAACAACGCTCGATTTATTCTACTCTTCTTATTATTTTCTACATTTAAAATCTACGGAAATTGACCCTTAGAAACATCCTACAACACAAAATCATTTGGAGAAAGTAAAAGGCCTATTTGTTGGAATCTCTTTATCAAAGACCTTGTTAGCTGTAACTCTAGAGAAAAAAAATTAAAAAGGAAAAAACTTAGATTATACATTAACATTGCATTGGCCCCTCACAAATTTACTAGTTGTTAGTTTAGCTTAGGTTTATGTATACAGGACGCAATCTAAGATGTCATACGTTTTCAATTGTTAATGTGACATTCTCAATTTGTGTCTTCTGCACACAAGACGTAAGGACGTTAGCCTTATATATAACCATCGGTTAAGCATCGCATCTTGGACATGTATTTAGATTGCCACTTCTCTCAAAACTTTAAGGTAATAAGAAATAATAAATTTAATCATTTAATTAATATTCAACATTCTTACTCACATGTATAAGTGAAGGTTAACACATTTCAAAGCTTATGTTTTAATACAATGTTAAATTCCCGCTTGTTCTAAAATATTAAACTAATAAAAGAAAATATATTTAATTAGTATGCTAACTTCTTAATTATTTATTCCTTACTATTTTTCCAAAGCTATAGAAAAGGTCCATCCCTTGAGATGCACAAAGTCGATTTATATATATATATATATATATATATATATATATAGGGGATGCACCGTGCACGCATAGAGCTTTACAGTAACCTAAATGACAAACCTAACGAAGCGCTCGCGTCCCACATCGAAAAGTTGCGAAATAGAAAAGCTATTTATATAGCGCCATTCTTGCTTAGAAGCGTACGACCTTACTTGAACAGGATCTGTTCTATAGGCTCGTACCTCTGTATCCTTGAGTTCTAAGGAGACAGGAACCTAAATCTGGTTGATGAACCATGGCCGTGCGATCAGAGCGTGAGTGACAGCGTCGTGGTCCTTGGGCCATTGATGCAGTAGAGGATCGTTCTCAGCCATCAGTGGCTGGGATGGTCGTACAGCTGTCTGACAGATTTCCATCTTTTTTGTCACTTTTAACTTTTATTTGAGAAAGCCAAATAATATTATTTACTTCTTTTACAAATAAATAAATAAAAATTCAAAAATCTTTTCATCTTTTTATTCCATCAAATAATTTTTCTTTGGGGTTCAGCGGAACAGAAACACAAACTCTTCTAGTAAAAATTATAATTAGTTGAATTGATATAATGAATAATTAGTTAAGAAAAATGTTAAGGATTCTAAATTTTTTACTAAGTGATTGGTATCTTATTCATTGGTATCCGTGGTATTTCTCTTGATTAATTTTGTTGATTTTTTTTTTCTAATAAATAAATTTCACATCATTTTAATATTCATGTCTTAGTAAAAGATTTGATATCCTTATCATTTTTTGTTAGTTATTGAACGTTCTATCTTCAAAGAGATGCACTCGAATCTTTGCTGGTTGTTTGAGTTGTGGGTCGTCAGACTTTTTGAACTCTGGTGGATTGTTATTAGTTAGACCCTCCAATAATTCCATTTCCTTTGATCTACGTCTTGATTCTGGCAACTAAAACTTAATCTTTTTATGGTTAAGTTGGACGAGCACACAAACTCTTTTAGTAAAAACTATAATTAGTTGAGTGAATAAGTTATTTGATGTTATATCTTAGAAATAGTGCACTCAGATCCTTATTGGTTGTTTAGGTTGTAGGCCACCGAACCTTTTAGGCTTTTCGGTAGCTGGTTATAGGGAAGCCTATTGGTAGCTAGGCCCTCCAATAGTTTTCTAATTCCCTTGAATGATTGTATTAATAGTCGTTCATAATATTTTTCTCTATAAGGCCATCGGTAATTAGGCTCTCCAAGTAAGGGGAAATATATATATATATATATATATATATATAAAATGTATGTTCTAACTTAATTTAAACAATGACATCATAATATATCATGCAAAAGTTACTCAACCCCAAAGTAAATGAATAAAGTTTTCCTCATCTAATTTATTAAATTAATATTTATTGTTAGATGATATAATTCTAGCGTACATGCCGTTGTCATTTGCAAGCAAATGTATTCCACTATTCTTTATTATTTTCTAAATTTATATAAGACCTATACCGAAATTGACCCTTCGAAACATCTTACAACACAAAATCATTTTGGAGAAAGTTAAAGGCTGTTTGCCTGTTTGTTTGAGCTTGTAACTCTTGGAGTAAAAAACTTATATTAACCAAGATTTCCACCTTTAACTTATTCATGCTCATACATTAACGTTGCATTGTCCCCTCATAAATTTACTAATTGTTGATTCGGCATTATTTTTTTTTTTATTATTATTATTATTTTCAGGATGTAAGTTACGGTGTCACACGTCTCAAATATGGATTTTCTAAATTTCAAAAACCCATTAGAGATGTTTTGAGTTTGTATCGAGTATGAATTTTGTGGAAAAAAAGAAGAGGGAAATAAAACTTTGATTTTTTTTTATTTTTTTTTATTTTTTTTTTCATTTAACATAAGAGAACATAAGCCTTTTATGTAATGACCATTGGTCAAGCATCACATTTTGGACATCTAACCTCCCTTAATTATTTATTTGTTATTATTTTTCCAAAGCTACAAAAGAGCCCCGACCCTTGAGTAATTACTACATATTCTAAATTTTTCTTAACAATGGTTAGTTGTTACTTATTAGTAAACCTAATAAAAATAAATAAGAAACGTATCACAAAGGCGTCATAGGTGGAGACAGGCAATATTTTAGTAGGTAAATTAACGCATCGGATGGCGAAAGAATCGTCCTATGCCCTCAAGGATAGATTATTAAGAGCCATACTTAGCATTGATCAGGTATTCACTTCTAAGGAAGAAAATGGTTGCAAAAGAAGGGAGGCTTCTTCTTTTTCCACTCCAAATAGTTTTTATAGTACTTGTGTCTTTCTCTCTTCCCCTCCTTGTTCATTCTAAATGCAAAATAAATCCAGTAACCTTCAACTTTGGTGACTCTAGCTAATTCTGATTCTGGTGGTTTTGCTGCGGGACTTGGACACGATTTTGGTCCTCCCAATGGACGTACCTACTTCCATCACCCATCAGGTCGATTATGCGATGGACGGTTGATAATTGATTTCCTTTGTAAGTACTATATGCTTTCTTTTATCTCTACAACAAGTAAATATTATTTATGTTACACCAAAAAAATAAAAAGAAGATTTATGTGGAGAAGTCTAAGCACCATGTTGAGTTTGGGTTTGGCTTAGGTTTAGTTTCATTTGGAATTGAATTCTTTGAGACTGCAACCTATAACAAGACACAAAAGATACATGTCTCAATCTGAAACTGAACTTAAGCCGAATCCATTGAGTTCTAAGTTCGGGTTTGGCTTAGGTCCAGTTTTAGTTGAAACTGGGACATGCGTCATGTTTTTATAACAAGACACAAGAGAGACATGTCCGAGTTCCAACAAGTTGAAATTGGACTCAAAGTTTGGGTTTGACTTAAGTCCAGTTTTAGTTGGAATTGGATTCGTTGAAATGGGAATATCCTATAACAAGACACAAAGAACACATGCCTCAATCCCAATGAATTGAAACTAAACTCAAATAGAATCTAATGAGTTCTAATTTATGAATCCATGTAAGCGTTCATTTTTTTTTTTTTTTTTTGGCATCAAAGTAGTTAATTTGCTTGTTTTACAGGTGTAAGTTTGAAAATTGGTTATTTGACCCCATACCTAGAATCCCTGAGGCCAAATTTCACAAATGGAGCTAACTTTGCTTCAAGTGGTTCAGCTGCTCTATCTGAATTGATTCCTTTCAGCTTGAATGTTCAAGTTCTTCAGTTTCTTCGTTTTCGAGCTGACTCCTTAGAGCTACTATCAAAAGGTAATTTTTCAAGTTCATTTGTGCCCTCCAATAGAAGTAGGCTACAAAGAACCTAGTTTATGTCAGATCCTTATATAAAATTTTCTCTTAGAATCCAAGTTTTCTTCGTACTCATAAAATTTTAATTAATCAAGTCTTCAATTATTATTTTTTTTTAAAAGAAAAAATTATATTTACATCATTCTATTGTTAGCACATAAAATAATAATATACTAGAATACGCAAGTCATATTTGCTCAAATGAAATCGAAAACCACAACAATAGAATATTACCTTAATTATAATGAAATTCATTCTTCACTTAGATAAACATCTTTTTGAGTTAATTGGAGACTTGATTATAACTTTTTTAAAATTCAAAAACCAAATTAAAATTTCATGTATTTTTCAGGGACCAAGATAGAGATTTCTCTTTCAGTTTTAAATGAATTAATGGAAATGTCTAATGCAAAATCTTCATTTAGGTCACAAAGGTTTTGTTAACGAGGAGGAATTCAAGAATGCACTCTACATGATTGACATGGGACAAAATGATCTTGCCGGTTCATTCTTTTATTTCTCATATGAACAAGTTATCCAAAGAATTCCCTCCTTCATCAACCAAAGAAAGAATGCTATACGGGTGAGTTGAGTTTTCACATTTTCTTATGCTATTAATTAAAAATATTTTTTGTCGGAAAATATGTTTTTCAGCTATATATATATATATATATTAAAAAAGTTACTATTTTATGTTATTTATTTATAACCCTAAAAATGGTTTGAAAAACATTATTCGGGGCCAAATATTTCTTATATTTGATATAATCTGAGAAGCTACAAGAAAAGAAAAAAGAAAAAAAGAAAAAGAAAAAAGGGGGCGAAGAGGTGATGTGGAGAAAGAGAGTGTGTGAGAATTGAGATCCAGTGCAACTGCTTGCTCATATTGCTTGTAATTTGGATAGGCAATTATGAAAAGGCCCTCGTTAGGCACACCTGCCCGAGCAGGTGTTCAAGCATGTAAGCCCCATAAGGAACCCTATCACAATTGCTTACCTGGGTTGTGGGAGAGCAACGAAAAATAGTTTATGTAAATGAGAAGCGTAAACCGTTTTACACCTCATAAAGATTATTTTCTTTGGTCAATTGAAAAACATTTTGAGGTTGCTCAATATTTATGAGGTGTCAAATACACAAAATAGGAAAAACCTTTTCTAGGAAATATTTTACAGCGAAACAAAAATGGCCAATTGGGTTCAAGAAATTTCCTTCAACTTTAATTTATTAAACTGACAAGTTTCAAGGACTCATATTATTAAAAATTGACATGTGTCTAAGGACACATGTGAACGGTTTTATAGACTTCATGTCCAATTAAAAATCATATGTTCTAAGAACATGTCAATTTAATAATAGTTCGAGTTTGAAAAATTATTTCAACCCAATCTAAAAGAAAACTTTGTCCTTTGATTGAAATTCTCAAACCACGTGTTGCGTTATTTCTTGTGAATCCAAATATAGAGTATATGCCAAAATGGTGGGATGAATTTCTGGGTGCACAACACTGGGCCACTTGGTTGTCTTCCCCAACAACTTGCAATGAGAGGCACAAATTCTAGTGATTTTGATAACCATGGATGCCTTGAGTTTCTGAAATGCTGCAAAAGCATTCAACATACAATTGCAAGCTCTGTGTGAAGACCTCAGATCTGAAATGAAGAATGCCATAATTGTCTACGTTGATATTTATGCCATCAAATACAATCTCATCAATGGCAATTCTGCTGATTATGGTATGATCATATACAACTCATTCTCTTTGGACAAAGTTTTCCTATTACATCTCTTTTATTAAATTGACACCTGTCTTTAGAGCATGTGATATATTTATGGAAAAAACTTGACTAAGTTATACTCCCTCTAAACTTCAAGCATATTTCAATATCTTCCCTAAACTTTAAAATTTTTTACGGTGGAATTCTGATCTTTCAACTACTTTCAATCGCCCTTATCATTTAGTTGTTTTCATTAACTTAAACGGCTATCATAATAATATATGTTCTATGAACACAAATTTTCTACAAGATAGCCTTTAAAAGTGACATGTGAGAAACACGTTTTTTTTTTTTTTTTTTAATGCTTCTTTG
>NC_081542.1:16934075-16934349 GCF_901000735.1 Corylus avellana
GGGCAAAAAAAAAAAAAAAAAAAAAATTTAATAGCTTACATGCTTTTTTAATACCTTAAAAAATACATCTCTTTTTCAAGTTGATTTGTATGAGTTTCTTACAATCTAGGAAATTTTTGTCTCGGTTCTACCCCATAAATGTTTAAAAGTAAAATTATGCCTCTAGTTGAGGGGGGGGTGTAGCACCCCAGATTTTTAAAGTCTTATTTTAGAGATATTAAATTGATGCTATGATTATATTAATATTCATATTAGGTAATGGCATTTACTTTGA
>NC_081542.1:16934369-16985037 GCF_901000735.1 Corylus avellana
ATTTTTTTATAGTAACTTGAGTAAGTTATGGTTCAAGTATGATTTGTTTTTAATTTGGGTTGCTCAATTTGAAGATAGGTGGTAATTTATGGGCTTTAATTTAGAGGACGAAATTCTAATAAGGAGGGAAGATTGTAGCACCCCAGATTTTTAAAGTCTTATTTTAGAGATATTAAATTGATGCTATGATTATATTAATATTCATATTAGGTAATGGCATTTACTTTGAGGTTGAGATATTTATTGATGATATTAGGTAATAATATTTATTCTTGAGGAATTTATTAGATCTTATGAATATTATTGGAATGAATATTGATTTGAGGTTATTATATCATGATGATGATTTTATATTGATTATTTTATTGGGAGATTTAAGAGATATGATAATTGATGATTGATTGGTATAATTTGGAGTATGATTGTAATAATTGGTGAAATAATAGGATAGTAAATGGAAGGTAGAAATAGTATAGGGTTGGTGGAATAGTATAGGGTTGGTGAAATAGTATAGGGTTGGTGGAATAGTGTAGGGTTGGTGGAATAGTGTAGGGTTGGTGGAATAGTATAGGGTTGGTGAAATAGTAAAGGGTTGGTGGAATAGTGTAGGGTTGGTGGAATAGTATAGGGTTGGTGAAATAGTATTTGATTTTCTCCTATAAATAGAGCTCTTCTCCTTCACAATTTTCACAACTCATCTCCTCTCCCATCTCTGGCATATATTCTTCATTCTTCCGCTTTTTACTCGGTCTTTCTTCTTTCTAAGAGTGTTTACTCAGAACAGAGAGAGAAAGGGCGAGACCAAGCGCTACAAGAAAGAAAGAACACAAGAGAAAACCGAGAGTGAGATGGGAAATTTAAGACAGAGAGCTGAAGAGGAAGAAAGAAAGTTTAGGCGAGAGAGAGAGAGAGAGAGAAGTCAGTGAAGGGATTGTTATGGGTATGGATCAACTGCAGCAGAACGGGTTTCAAGTAATTACCTTTGATGATCCATTCATGTAATCCACTGTAAGTATTCTTACTTACTGAGTATGATATTGATATCCAATAATACGGATTTTTGTGGTTTTATAACTTGTCTAGCATTTTGCTATATATGATTCAACAATGATTTATATTGTCGGAAATCAATTGACTCACTACTTCACAGTTTTTTGTAGTGTTTGCAGGAATGGAAAATCAAGGTAATTATGCAGTTGTGATTAGAGATTCATATTGAGATGTACAGAGATTCCAAGTTGGTTAAGTTTTGTCTAGAGTTTAGACTGTCGGATAGATCTGTATAAATGCCTTGTACGACATAGCTTTGGGTATTTTTTGTATAAAGAAAAGTATTTTAAGAGTATTTTTTTTGTATTGATAATTACAGTTTTTCCGCATATATGAGATACGAGATGTTACAGGGGGGGGTTTCTTTTTTAGTTTATTTATTTATTTAAATTTTTAAAGGGAGATTTTTGCCATTTTTGTTTTCTTTGTTAGAATTTAACGAAAATCTTAACCGGTGTGATAATTGAAAGGCGCTGAAAGATTAGAACCCCACATTACAAATTTTTGAAGTTTAGAGGACATGAAAAACTACTTAGTAATTTAAAAGGGTAAGTGAAGTTTTCCTTATATTTATTAAAAAAATACATACGAGAATCGCATACTCTAAAGTCATATAGTTATTTAATAGACGGGGTTGTAAAAATTTTCAACAATTTAATTTGAAAGAAAACTTTGTCCATCATGTTATACATTATAAATTCGTTTCATGTTTATTTTGAAGGGTTTGAGAATCTGTTAATGGCATGTTATGGGTATGGAGGTCCACCCTACAATTATAATCCCAATATTACGTGCGGCCAAACAGGTTTCAATGTCTGCATTGAAGAATTGAAGTACATAAGCTGGCATGGAGAGCACTACACAGAAGCTGCCAATGCAATCGTTGCATCTAAAATACTCTCTACTCATTACTCTACTCCTCCAATTGCCTTTACCTACTTTTGTAATCCCTAGCCAATTTGGGACTTCAAAATTTTCAATCCTAAATGTTATGCATAGTGAATGTGTCATATAATTAAGATGACAAGAAGGAGACACATTATCATGAATGTGTCATATAATTAAGGTTAAAATTGTTGAGTGCTATGTGTCAATATGAGTAGAAATTTACTATCATTCCATATTATTTTATGGGTCCAATTGGATTGTTGAAATTAACAATGACTCCATATTATTATGGGTTCAATTTTAGTTGAAATTGAACTCATTGGGATTGAGACGCACATTTCTTTGTATCCTGTTATGAAAAGCAAAGGAGTGAAAGCAGAGTGATTTAAAAAGCCAGAAGGCCATGTGAATATTGTCTACCCTGGGCTGAAGGCTAGATTTACAAGCATAGTGCATTAAGACTAAACTCCCATATAAGCATTGCCATGTGAATATTATAAGTTCTAATGCATGTGTTTCAAGGCACATGCCTAGTCACAGTTCCCAACAAAGAGGTCTTTTACAATATCTGCAATGTACACTTGGCCATAGGATTATATATAACTAGACAGAAAGTCAAAGCCAGCAAATTCATTGAATATATATATATATGGGTCAAAATCTTTGCATAGCAGCATCTTGGAATACCATCTGCATTCTCAGCTTCTTAAAATGGATAGCAGTAAAGGGTATCCTGCTACGTGAGTTTAGGGAGAAGAGAAAGAGAGATGGGTTACATGAAATTTTCCCAACATCTCAATTTGCTGGTATTGGTATTTGTCTCCCTTGGTATGTTTACAAGCTCGAAGTGCAGCCACATGAGGCCCATTTTAATCAACTTTGGTGATTCAAATTCAGACACTGGAGGGGTGCTGGCTGGCACTGGACTTCCAATTGGCCTTCCCCACGGTCTCACATTCTTCCACAGAGGCACCGGCCGGCTAGGCGACGGACGGCTTGTGATTGATTTCTTCTGTGAGTCCAGGTTTTCCCTTCACCTTAATGTCTGCAGAATGTAGATCATGCTTTTATTTGCTTTTCTTTTTGGCTGAGGCAAGCAACAACAGACATTAAACACTCTGAGCCCAACATCTTCAGGATGATAATCAACCAATGGATTCAGGAAGATAATCCTTCTGAACAAGTGCTATACAAGCCAGAAAGTCTTATCTCACATAGTTCTAATTTCGATTTATATAGAGATTCATTGTCTTGTCACATCATTATTGTTAAGGTTATCAAGCATAATAGCATATCACTTTGTAATCATACCATTTTCCCTCTTCTTATCTGTTTTTGATTGGAGTAATCCCCTGCTAAGTGCTTTTATGTGGCACTGATCATTATATTTCAACTTTCACAGCTAGCTGCAATATCAAAGATCAAGATAAATAAAATAAAATAAAATAAATACAAAAAAAAAAAAAAAAAAAAAAAAAAAGAAGAAGGCAACAAATGCAGGAAATTGAAAATTTGATACAAGTTTAATATATGCTACTGTAATTCTTCTATTCAATCTATCCTGATTTAACACCGAAAGCTACTATATATCTCAACTTATTATACTTAATTCTGCAGGTGAACACTTGAACCTGAGTTATTTGAGCCCATATTTGGATTCATTGGCACCAAATTTCACGAGTGGAGTAAACTTTGCAGTAGCTGGAGCAACCTTGCTCCCACAGTTTGTGCCTTTCGCACTAGATGTTCAAGTTCGCCAGTTCATTCGCTTCAAAAATCGCTCACTTGAACTTCTATCACTGGGTACACTCATTTCCTTTGAACCTTTAAGTGTGTGGTACTGTGATTTCGCCGATTAAAAGTGCGATTTTAAACCAAATCGCAAAAAATGTATTGTTTGAGAATGTGCAATTATAAAATTGCAATTAAAAAATGTTAAAAAGCATGATTGTAAAAGTTAAATTATTATTTTACCATACGCTTAACTGCGATTTTTCAAATCGTGTTTTCTATTGTTAACTCAATTGTTCTTACCAATGTTTTATCATGCAGGTTGGAGAAATTCATTTGGTGAAGATGGGTTCCGTAGTGCACTTTATATGATTGACATTGGACAGAATGATCTCTTGCTAGCCTTGTATGCATCAAACTTAACATATGCACCAGTTATCGAAAAGATCCCTTCATTTCTTGCAGAAGTCAAATTAGCCCTTCAAGTGAGTATGATATTGTTCGTTAGAATCTTAATCAAATGACTAAATCCATCATTTGCTATCTGTCCAAACTTTTACAATAGACAACTGATAATTTAACATAGTATCAGAATTATTAAAGATTTTGAGTTTGAACTATATATCCATAATCTTCTTTGTGTTGGTGTAGAATATATATCTTTATGGTGGCAGAAAATTTTGGATACACAACACTGGACCATTGGGTTGTGCCCCAAAAGAACTTGCATTACATCCCCATAACAATACTGATCTCGATCAAATTGGATGCCTTCATGTCCATAATGATGTTGCAAAAGCTTTTAATGAAGGACTTCAAAAGGTCTGTAAAGAAATGAGATCGGTTTTTAAGGATGCAACCATTGTCTATGTAGACATATACAAGATCAAGTACAATCTCTTTGCCAAGTACAAAAAATATGGTAAGTATAATATCTTAGGCTTTAAAGATAGATGTCAGTTTAATAAACTAATTTCTCCCTTCTGACTTTATGATTTTGATCGAGCATATACATTTTATTATTCGTGTAGGTTTCGAGGATCCATTGATGGCTTGTTGTGGTTATGGTGGTCCTCCAAATAATTACAATGTAAAAGCAACATGCGGCCAGCCTGGTTACATCATCTGCAGAAATATATCAGAGTCCATAGTCTGGGATGGAGTTCACTACACAGAAGCTGCCAATCGTGCTGTTGCAACAAGTGTTTTATCTATGCATTATACCACACCACGAGTGCAGCTTGACCAATTTTGGGCAGCCAACTAAGTGGCTATCTCCATGAGTTCTTCTTCATCTTGCAAGATTTCAAGATCCCATTGATTAGTGACAGAAATTGATCATGTTAAGTCTTTGTCTAAAGAGTAATGCTATGTTTCACATCCAATTTGGACGGGCTGCCGTGATTTGTTTTGTTTAAGATGGTTGATTTGAAAAGCTACTTAAAATACATTACGACAACCCGCGTGAAATGGGTGTGAAGAGTAGCATTACTCTTGTTTAAAAGTATGACGATATGAACCATAATTTGTTGTTGACTGGATCGTGTTTAGAGATTATAAAATTGGATGCTCCAACTTCCAACCATATTTGGTCATTCTAATTGGTGGGCTTCGCCATGTCAAGGGTCTGTTAATTGCTCCTCTCTTAATCTGAAAGAATCTTGAAAGTGATGGCTATTGAGTGCGATTATGAGATTTAATTAAAGTGAGTGGAATATTATGCCTATGGTTGGCTTGGAGCTACATTTCCCTATCTACCAAAAATGACAAAAATTGTTTTCCATCATTTTGCATTATTTTTTATTTTTTTAAGGAATGGCAACTCACCACATCCATAAAGCAAATCCCATACGTAGAATTTTTGTAATCCCATGATTCAAGGGAAATTTATTGTGTCACTCCTTTTTTTTTTAGAGGGAAACTTTTAGCCTTTCATTCGAATCATAACATGACAAATTTTTCAGCAATTACAATGTCATGAATAAATACAAGATAATCTTTCATTTAAACTTATTATAAGGATTGATTAATGGCAGCTTTCGCGAGACGGTGAGCTGCATAGTTCGCCTCACGGTTTACATGCCGCACATGCCACAAGTGAAAACGATTAAGCATGATCTTCGTATCTTCAATAAGACGCCCGTATCAACTCCAACAATGACTTTCATTTTGCAGAACCTACACCATTTTCAAAGCATCTCATTCAACTATAACACTTTGAAGCCCCAAGCCTTTGCACAATTCCACAACCTTCTAAGTTGCGTAAACTTAAACTACTCTCGAATCATACATATTGTTATGGGTCTATGACCCGGTCGTATGATGGTTTAGTCCATTAGAATTAGGGTTTTGCTCACAAAGCATAACTCTTTTAAATAAGGGAAGTGACTATTGTCTCTTAGGAGAATAATAGATTTATTAGCTTTATTAGGAAAATAAGGAGACTTACTCATAAAACAACAGGAAATATGAGATTTGTCTCCCATTAGAATTTTATTTTTCATTTATATGTATTTCTATTTTTGTCATGTAATATTCTATATAAACCTAAAGAGTGATCAATAAAATATATGACAAGTTTAATATTCAACTCTAGTAGTAGTTTTGAGAGGTTTAGGGATCCTCGAACTACCCTAAAATTAAGAGGCCCAAGATTTTTCGAATTATCCTACTAAACCCAACCAAAATCTATCGCTTTCATTGATTGTTCATCCCTCATTATAGAAGCACGTAACACATATAAGGCTTTAAGGAACACATTGATGCCAATACATTCCCCTCATGATCTCTGACAACTGCACCTACACCCGTCCTATATTTTGATTTGTCTAACACGTAAAATATCTTCTTCTTCAATAGAATGTTTTTTTTTTTTTTTTTTCAATTTTTCTACTACATTTAGTCCAAATGTGTTTGTTTAGAAGATCCCCTCAAGATTTGGCTAATAGTCTCCACCTCTAACCCACAAATGGGACAGAGTGAATCCTGCACTCTATATCCTTCTTTTATATAGATTTTCTTTTGTCGGCAACAAGTTACTGGACACTTTCCATGAGAACATTTTGACCACCCCAGGGACACACATCTTCCAGATTATCTTTCATTGATAACTATGTAGTTGGGTGTTTGAGCTTCCTCCTTTGCACATCATATCCCTTTCATTTTCAAGATGATTAGCACTTTTGACCGAAAAATTCCCCATTTGAGCTACCAACCCATACTTGTTGATCTTTTTGTTGGTTAGTACTCATTGCCAGGCTACATACGCTCATATATTACTTCATCCTCATAGGTAAATGTTCTACCATTTACTCTGTAACCCAGCTTGGACGCTAGAAAATTGCACTGTGGATACTAATTTTCCTTAAAAGGTATTCTATCCTTTATGCTTCTAAATGTTCTACAAATTAGATTTGTTTAGGATATATCATGTAGTTCAAGTTGAAGACTATATTATTGACTTACAATTGACGAATATCACTGAGTCACTTTTGAAGATTATCACTGACTTACAGTTAAAGTCTAGTTATAGTTAAAGACTATCACCTAGCTAACCTAACTAGAGTATAAGTTTATTTGCATCGAACATAATTATCTTATATTGTAAACTCACTCAGAGAAATAAGAGCTTAATGCAACCTTAGAGCTTTATCTTGTAAACGTAGGTCATAGACTGAACCATATATATCTTTGTGTCATTATCTTCGAAAATTCTATATACGACTCCAAACGACACCTATTCTGAATGTATAGATGTTTCACACAATATTATGCGGAAATAGATTTGACCTAATAAATAATAAATGCAATGAACAATAAAGAACACAGATATTTTGGTTACGAAGAAGAAACCAATTAGAGAATTATTTAATTGTAAAACCTCTCTGAGGCAGCCAAACCCAGGAAGTCAACTAACTCAGTAAAAGAATAAAGGATTACAAGACGTTCACACTTACAAAACCTTTGCAATTGACACGATCTTGTATAAGACAAGCGACCCACTTGCCTTCTACTGCAGTAGCCCTTTCCAGAGACAGCTGGCACAATCCTTTTACGTGATCTCCTTTCACTGGAACTCCGGTTGACTTCACTTCAACAATCAACAAGTAAAAACAAACGATCACTTTAAGAGAAAGAACAGACTCTCTATATCATAGACTCTCTTAGCACACAACAGTGAATTCTAGATGCAGAAATTCGTCGTTCTCTCTTCCTATAGAGGTGTATTTATAATAGTCTTATCATCCCTAGACCTAGGAAAGAGTTTATATTCATTTAAAACTGTTACAGGTACGCGGCGTCCGGACGGGAACATGTGCCGTCCGGACGGGGCAGTGGCGGAACCACGTTACCTCTTGGGGGTGCCGTGGCACCCCCAAGGATTTATTTATTTATTTTTTTTTTTTTTTAACCTGTAAAAAAAAAAAAAAAAATCTTTTTACAATTTTACCTACCCATTACCCAAGCATAGCAACCCTTCTCCCGCACCCTCATTTAACCCACGGCAACCCTTCTCCCGCACTCCAAAAAAAAAAAAAATCTCAGTAATGAAAATTGACTCTTTCAATGTTTACAACAACTTCCAAATGAGTATTTTCAGCAATGAAAATTGTTAAAACACGACTTCGCAACAAAATTGAGGATGATTTTCTAGCAAATAGTTTAGTTCTCTATATTGAAAGGAAAATTGCTAAGAGCTTTGATTTAGATTCGATACTTGATGATTTTGTACTTCTAAATGACCGTAAAGTGCAGTTCTAGGCACTTTCTTTCTTTTTTTTTGTATTTCTGTCTTTTTGATATAGTGTCGACATGTTACATTTCTAATATATCAATTTGAACACATATTTATGAACTTTTGTAGATTTTTTTATGATGCATATATTGTGTGAATTACCAAATTTTTAGGACGCTAAAAAAATTTTAGTGGCACTCCCAATATAAAATGGTTGGCTCTGCTACTGCGGACGGGACAACAAAACACAGCCAGAACGTGTTTTTAACACATGGCCCCGTGGTCTTCTCTTTATGGCCCGTTTTGACCTAGTAAATATTGGAATTAGCTAAACCTCGTGAAACATGACTTTGTAGATCATTGAGTTAGCTTTCCAAGGCCACAAAGACTGCTCCAATCAAAGGCCTGAAACTCAAGATATGACCTTTTTAGTAAAAGTCGTGCAGACGGGGTTCAGACGAGACTGCAAACGAGGCTATCGGGAATTCTTGTTTATCGAGCTCGTTCGGACGGGATTGCAAACGAGATTGTAGACGAGGCTCTCGGAGAAAATAGAATTCTTCGAGCGTCCGAATGGCACTTCTTCTTGTCCGAATGGTAATTGAATGGATGATGAATCTTGGCATTTTTTGTCACAATTTTGCTTACCGAATTAAGCCAACAAGAACTTACAATCTTATTATTTCTGCATTATTAGTTTCTTTCAGAACCCACCTAAGTGAAGGTGTAAGTCCTATAGATCCAATATTAATTAATTTTGAAAAAGAAAAAATAGAAAAGAATAAGAAAAAGACCAAAGTAGATGCTCTAACATTTCTCCTTTCAATATTGTCTGCAAAAAATCATATTCTACTATATCGTATCCCTTGCTCATATTTAGTTTGAGAATCATAAAACCTTCTTTGTCTTTGCAACCATGGTATAGTATTTTTTAAACTTTTATGGTGTTCCTTAACTACTTGGTCTGCACGATACTAATAGGAAACTACATGTATTGAAAGATTAGTTGTCTCTTCAAAGATGTTTTTTTTTTCTTTTTCTTTTTTGAGGTGGTCTCTTCAAAGAATTTGGAACACCTTAAAAAGAACAAAAATGAAAAGGAAAAAGACTACACGCCTGTCATCAATGGACCTACCACTTAGTCAATGGCTGAGAGCCTGAGATTGAATATGTTACATCTACTTTTCTTGACAGGTGGTTTACTCTTTGCCGCACAATCCCTAATAATAAGTAAGAATAAAGTCTTGTGCTAGACAAAATCATTGGAATGAACCTCAATAATTAAGCATAAAGAAAAAAGTTGAAGAAATTCTCCAAGAATATTTATTAGCCTTCTTTGGAAGCAAACTCTCAATGAATTTGATCTTATTTTTGTTTTCACTACAGATTCGTATGCAAATTTAGGATTCGATTACGTAAAGAAACTCAAAGTGCACATACAAACTCCAAGATATATATATATATATATATATATATATATATATATATATATATATATATATATGAGTCGGGTTTGAAAAACAAAATCGAAAGAAGGGCCTGAAAACGTCTATAATTTGCGTAAATTTTTAAAATTTAAGATCTAGATATGAGTAATTGTATTAGTAAGTGAACCTTCCTCACATCCTCCTACTCTAGATCCTTCAATTTCTTATAAGACATGGGCATATTAGTGGGCAATTCCAATCCTTTTCTTTAAAGGTGACAATGACGATGATGAAAACTCTATTTAAAGCATCGTATAGGCTTGGAAAAGGCCTAAACTGCAAATAATATAAGAACTCTTTTGATTGTGGAGGCCCCATGAATATGTGAGTATCAAAAAAAGCACCTTATTTTTTTGTTTTTTGATCAACAAAAGAGCATCTTATTAACTATACAAACTTAGAGTGGACGCCATGCACACAAATTGATTAATATAATTCAATCACTTTAACGTCCTCCGATCCAGTGGCAGAGTCACGTTACCCGGCACCCCCAAGAATTTAATTTTTTTTTTTTTTTTACCCTAAAAAAAAAAAAAAAATCTTTTTACAATTTTACCTACCTATTACCCAAGCATAGCAACCATTCTCCCGCACTTTCATTTAACCCACGGCAACCCTTCTCCCGCACTCCAAAAAAAAAAAAAATTCTCAGCAATGAAAATTGACTATTCCAATGTCTACAACAACTACCAAACGAGTATTTTCAGCAATGAAAATTGTTAAAACACGACTTCGCAACAAAATTGAGGATGATTTTCTTGCAAATAGTTTAGTTCTCTATATTGAAAGGAAAATTGCTAAGAGCTTCGATTTAGATTCGATACTTGATGATTTTGTACTTCTTAAAGACCGTAAAATGCAGTTCTAGACACTTTTTTTTTTTTTTTTTGTATTTCTAGCTTTTTGATATAGTGTCGACATGTTACATTTCTAATATATCAATTTGAGCACAAATTTATGAAATTTTATAGATATTTTTGGTGATGCATATATTGTGTGAATTACAAAATTTTTAGGGTGGAGAAAATTTTTAGGATGCCAAAAAAATTTTAGCAGCACCCCCAATATAAAATGGCTAGCTCCGCCACTGCTCCGATCCTACGTTCTATGATTACTTTCACGCTGTGATTCTTTGATTAAAAAAAATTTATTTTATTCACGGATTCTCAAATGCATTTTTAATATATGTCGAAGTATTTATTAAATGATTAAATTTACATCTTCTTATAAACTTAAGTTTTTGGGATAAGTGGTAACGTTATTCTTGAGTTATTTCCTAATGTAGTCTAGGTTTTAGTCTAAGAGTCCGTTTGGGTTTGCGATTTTAAAACGTGATTTTTAAAAACTCAGCCAAGGGTTTCACAAAATCGCGGTTTGACATTTAAAGTCATAGTTTAACCTTTAAAATTGTACATTTTCAAAAAAGCACATTCTTATATGCGATTTGAGAAAAGCAGAAATATGCCTTTTCAAATCTCAATTTTTTAAAAACATAACCCCAAACAATTCATCTTCTACGATTTGGTTTAAAATCGCATTTTTGTCTATGAAATCGCAATGCCAAACGCACCCTTTCATTACTTATTTTCTTTCTATAAATAGAGAGCTATGTAACATGGTATCAGAGCCAAAGATTCTGAATTCGAACTTTGACTCCGTCAATTCACTACTCATTTAAATTAAATATTTCATGTATACGTTGAGCATCATCGGTTAAAATGGAGTTTGAACTCACCCGTAAAGAAAAGTGCTAAAATATTTATTAAATAATTAATAAAAAAAATTATGAATTAAAAGAATTTATTCCAACCCAATTTGAACTACAAAAACAATGTAGATAGGATGCTTAATCAAAATGAAATCCACAATTTGAAGTGACAAAGCCATAGTCGTACAGCCATTATAGCAACAAAACAAACACATTACACATGTTAATATTAAAAAAAAAAAAAAAAAAGAAAAAAAAAAAAGAAAAAAAGACCAGCATATACTCTTTATTAAACCCTAAAGTAATTACAGACAATATCCCCAACTTCCCTAATTTTGCGGTATTAGCGGACCCGGTGCAGGATGCATATTTCAATTGACCAACTTGTGTTCCTTCTCTTATGGTGGAATAATTAATTGCATCTCACATTCACACTTACCTAGCATAAAGTTTCGTAACATTTAAGGAATATATGAATGGACAAAAGTTTTTTGTTTTTAGTGCTATTAAAGGTGGTGTGGTTTTTAGTGCAAGAATTTTATAAACTTTCGTGACAGTTTATGTGATATTTGTTGGGGTTATCCCACATCGGTTATTGAAGGGGCTGATGATCGGTTTATAAGTGTGAGGAAAAACTTCATCTCTTGAGCTAACTTTTAGGATTAAGATAGGCCCAAGACCACCCAACACTAGTATCAGAGCCCAAGTTTACCAATAAATATCGACTCAACAATCCACGAGAGAAACGGGTTGTCGCTGCTCCGACCCAGGGCATGATGTGTGAGGGGGAGACTGTTGGGGTTAACCTAACAATATTTACTGTGTCAACTACTAAAATATAAACTATCTCGTGAGTTTGTACAAGAATGAGACATAGACAAGCTAGGTTCGAATTCAGTGGAGTGAAATCGACCCACGTAATGGGTTCACTGATGGAAACTTGAGGGAGTGCATGCGATTCTCACTGTCTAGGCCTCTCCTATATTGGTTCTCAACCAGAATGTGCTACTATGGCCAACCCCAAGTAGAATAGTCACTCTAGTCGCCCCATCCTGCCTTTTTTGAATTTTTTTAAATCATAATTTATCTTTAAAGCTTAAACTGATTAAAAATAGTTGACTTAAACATTTAATTAATATTCTAAGAAAAATTGTGGTACCCAAGTTTCTTTTCTTTTTTTCTTTTTTTTTTAAAATTAAAAAAAAAAAAAAAAAAAAAAAAAAGAGAGACGGTGGTAATTATATAAAAGAGCTGTTAGTCGATATTTTTTATTTTTTAAATCCAAAGTGAAGCTCTTTGCCAACACTGATTTAAAGAAAGTGACAAACACTTTTTTGAAGTTAATGATAACGAATGTGAACGGGATTTCTCTAATTCTTGGTATTCGGATTGGTATCTCTTACCTTTTTGCGTATTATTATTATTATTATTATCATTATTATTATATATATATATATAAAATAAAGTCTTTCATTATTCTAATGGTTTTCGATCTTTTTTCTCGATAAGTTGTGGTTATGGTGCCCGTGTGATAAGAGAATGATGAGATCGAGCCAATGAGCAATGGCCATTGGCCAACATTGTTTGAGTTTTCTTTTTCAAAAAAGTGTACACAAAGGTTGCGCCAAATTAATAATACTTCTCTTTCTTTTTGAAGGAAAGTTTTGTTGGATTCTGATGTATGTAAAGTGATGGTGATCGATCAGGATTCACTCTCTGATTATTTCAAGTGCTAAATTGAAAATTTGAGAATAATTTACACAAAAAATGGACAAGGGTAGTTATTAATGAATTCTTTTGGTAAAACTTTCCCGACTGAATTTTTTTTGCTTTTTAGTTTTGAAGCGGGGTAAATGTAAAAGTAGTTTTTGGTATTTTGTAAGTATTTTATGTCTAAAGTTGTTTGTTAATACTTTTGCTTTTGAAGAATGCGACATAGTACACCCTTGTCCTACTGGATATATTGATATGACCATATTCATTAGCTCTTGATTTTCTTTTAATAAGAGCTGATAGATACTGTCATATCAGTTCAATGCAATGAGAATATAATATGTAACATTGTTAAAAAAGGGTTGCCGAACGAGTCGAACAGAAATCTTTTACTAATCTTCTACTATAGCATGAAAATGGAAAATGCTCATAACTTCTACACTCAGATGTTCTTTAGTTTTTCTTAAATGTTTATTAGCCTTTGTACATAGTCAAATAATATTTTCTCTTTTTCCAAAGACGAGGTGTAGTTTTATGATTATATATCTTTATAAATCATTCACTCTATGTGAGCTACTTCTCATCCAAATATAGGATCGATGTGTTATATATATTGATACCATGTATAAATTGTGATGAAATGTAAAAGGAGAGAAAAATAGCAGGCCTACTACATCCACCATATGAAAAGGGCAATGTTGGGCGCTCTTCTAGTGTTCTCCTGATGTCCTTCCAACTGTGATGTGGCTTTTAAAATTACCATTAAATTTGAGATTATCATTATTGACTTTAATCTATTGGTAATTTTAAAAGTCAAATCACAGTTGGAAGGATACTAGGAAAAAACTAGAAAAACACCTAACATTTCCCATATGAAAATTGCCCTTAAGAGTTACATTTTGTTCTCATTCACCTTAATGATTTACAATACAATAGGACCTTATGAGTTGGTGGAGAGAATATAATAAAAGAGATCAATAATAAAACATAAATGGTAAATGATCTAATAAGGAAAAAAAAAAATCTGTCAACCTAATATAAAAATCATATATTCTAACATATACAAGAATGAAAATGTGACATTTCTAGGACCAAAAGAAATAAAAATTGGTAGTTTCATGCTAAAAGTGGATTCATAAAGATGGAAGAGATGAAAGGTTTCCCAAATGAAGATGCCCTGACAACATAAAAGAGGTGTTGGTAGATACCTTTGAATCTTTATGGTGAACACTTTTTTTCAAAAAAAAATAAAAATTAATGATATAAAAACGTTAATGGGATGTCTTTTATTTCTAGTCTTCTTCATATAATTCATCTTCTTTGTCGTCTTTGACATTCTTAATTGTGTTTATCGTTGGAGTGATAGTGACAAACGAATAATGACAGGGCCTAGCACACACATATATATACTGTAAGCCGTACTCTCTCCCGACCTCACAGGAAAGAGAGAGCTATATATATATATGAGTACGGCTTACAATATATATCAAGATTAATGGCGGGTAATCCCATTTTCTATTAGTGATTAATTATAGCGGATCAAATTCACTAAATAATTTTGCCCCCCAAATTGTGTGAGAGAGGGGATGTGGGGCCTAGGTGCTCTAGGCAACCCAAGGTGCTGAATAAGGGTATACATGTGAATGGATATTAACTGCCCATGTCAACTATCCACACATGAAAATGTGGATATGTGGATATCTGCATATGTGGATGCAAATAGCGGTTTTAGGGTATATATATTATATTTAATAAATTCACTAAAACAAAGTCATTTTGGATGAGATATATGTTATGTTTACATTGTTTTAGGTTTTTTTTCTTCACAATTCACTTATTCACTTATTCACTTGGGCAAAAAAGGCAAAAGTAATATGAGATCAATTTTTTATTTTTATTTTTTTCAAAATATTAGGGCCTAAAAACAGAGTCTAAAAAACTAAAAATTGGCATAAATTATTTTCAAAATCGTTTAAAATAGGGCGTCATAGAGACCTAAAGAAGGCCCAAGAGACTAAAATATGCATATTGCCTAAAATGCGTATAATAACCGCATTTAAGAACTGCATTACCGCACGGATGCAGATAGTAAAAACATGATGCGAATGCGGATGTGGAACTGCATCCGCATGTATACCTGCTAAATTACCACTTGTTACAAAAGCTTAAACTCATAGGAAGAGGTAAATTTAATTATTTAATCAACGCTTTAACACTCCCTCTCACGTATGGGCTCAATGGTGAGTTGACGGAGTCAAGGATCCCAGAACATTTGGCTCTAATTTCATGTTAAACTATCAGTTATCCCAAAAGTTTAAGCTCATATGAATAAGTAAATTTAATCATTTAATCAACATTTTAACAACACCCCTAGTGCCGAGCCTGTTTGCTTAGGGCAATGGGATCCTGCACCCCCTCTCATTCCCTACTTAAATTGCGTGTAATTCGGACAAGTAATTTTTGACCGATCGTAGCTCCAATTATTTAACATTAAGGCTAGGTACCTATAATTACAATACAAATGCCAAAGTCTTTAGCTCAAATTAATATTGAATTGAATTGATTTCAAAACTAAGAAAATACAAGATCGAAAGTTGAAAGAAAATCTTATACAAAGTCTCGCATTTGAAAAAGTAATTAATAAATAAATAAGGTGGCTTGAAAAAGACCTGTCTATGATTTGTCTAAAATAAGTTTAGTCCTCATCAGTAGTATTGTTTTTTTCTTTCACAAATCTTATCGTATATCTTATGTTAATATATAATTGCAGAATCAAAAGAGAGCATAATCCGAAAATGCCTAAAATTCTGACAATTGAATGGGGTTAAAATAGGAACATAACTAAGAGCTTGGTTAATTACAATTTGGTACTTGTACTTTTAAAGTTTAGAAAATGACACTCAAACCCCACAAACTTCCTAACCGTGATGCTTAGCGCATTTCATTAATTTTTCAGTCTTTTTAGACGAAACATATATACGTCACATGCACATTTTCACCCCAAAATGTCTATAGGGTAAAGTGTATTTCCCCTCAACTTTGTGGGGGTGCTAATGCTAACTCATCTTTATACCTAATAATAATAATAATAAAAAATAAAATAAAAAAACTTAGAAAAATGAAGGTGGTGGAGAGCCTCCACTCTATGCCAAGCCACCTCTAAAAGGTTCGAGCCACCCCCAAAAATGTCTTTATGGGTGGCCGGACCGCCACACCCCTGGCGGTGGAGAGGGGTTTTAATTCTTTTTCTTTTTCTTTTTATTTTTTTGGGTTTTTTTTATTTATTATTTATTATTTTTTTATATTGCTTTTAGGTGTAAAATTGAGTTAGCATTAGTACCCTACAAATTTTAGAGGAAATACGGTTTTCCCTAAGGGCAAAAATGTCACATTTCGTAAGTTCCATTCAAAAAGACAAAAAAAAAAAATTAATGGTCAATTTGAGGGTTCGAGTGTCAATTTTTATACCTAGAACGTACAAGTGCCAAAGTGGTGATATTTCGGATGGTGATTTTTATGTAACTTCCTCCCCAAGAATATTTGAATCACGTATCTGATAAGTAGAATTTAGCATGTCAATACCTTTATGCATTATAGAAAAGAATGATGCTATACACCACATTTTTATTTCACTTTGATGATGTGACACTGTCAATCGACTCTTAATTTCTTTTCTTCTGATTTTTCTTAGACAGAGGTTGATCCAATTGCTGATTAAGAGTGCGGTATCAGTAAAGTGTGATAAAAATGTGGTGTATATCATTTCTCTGTTAAAAAAAAAAAAAAGTAATGCTATATAGTATATACCATTTTTCCCTACTATATACCCTTTTAAGAAAAAGAGTATTCGTATTAAGGTCTACTTACAATGTATGAGTGGTCGTCGTAAGCCGCAAACCTAGCTCGTAATTATTAAGAAACAGATAATAATTAATTAAAGTGATAGTGTATGTACGTACGTACTAGATATAGTAAAGTAATGGGTTGAATGCATTATGCACTAGCATGATGTAAAACCGTTGATATGACTTTTTCAGTAATATATATATTCCACTAGAAAATGAAAAAAGATGTCTCTTTCAACTTTAATATAAAGCAATGAAATCCATATAATATAGAGATTCAACGTTGGTGCTGCAATAGTAAAAAAAACAAAAATCAACACGCTACTTATCCAACTCTCACATCACATAAGAGTTTTTAGATTACAAGCTATATATCCTCCACCGCCCAAACCCTCCAGTAGATTTGAGAGTAGGCACGTGAAATAATATTCAATCAATCTTCAATTTTCATTTTGATAATCAATATATATATTATGATAAAAAGAAAAAGAAGAAGAGGAAGAAGGTATTGCATGATAATGTCGATATATTCATTGGCCCTTGTGCAGACAGCATGCAATACTACCAAGTTCTAGTTCGACATGACCAAGGTTGTCATATTGTTGCGAGTGTTTTCTATATAAAAAATGTTAAGAGTATATTCAAATATATTCTCTAAATGAGTAATGTTAGAAATTATATTTTTATTTAACAATTATCTTACGATCGATGCTGACGTGACACATGATAGTCCCAATGAGGACAAAAATATAGTAAATATATATAGTATACTACTCATTTTGAACATATTTTGGATGCTTATTTTATTGGTATCATGTTAGAATTTCATTGTGCAGAGATCACTTGTCATTCACAGACCATATCGGATACCGATGTTGGATAGGCGGTGCCACATCTTGCTATCGGGGTCAATAGCAAGCAAGGATTTACCGTCGGAAAGAAGGTGAGCAGGGTCTTACACTGTCGAGCCTTCTAGTGCAGATGAGATTGATTAGTCGGTCTCTAACGGCTGCCACATTAATTAGTCAAATCAAGGATTTCAATGAAGAAGTAAAGGGACAACTAATTGATCATTATGTGATTTGAAAGATATTCAGCATGATAGTTTTTTATAATGTCCCTAATTTTTCCTTTGGGGTAATTACATTTTGCCCCCATAAACTATAGCATCTTGGCATTTTCCTCTCATGAACTACCAACTATGACACCTG
Source organism: Corylus avellana (assembly GCF_901000735.1). Taxonomy (NCBI): domain Eukaryota; kingdom Viridiplantae; phylum Streptophyta; class Magnoliopsida; order Fagales; family Betulaceae; genus Corylus; species Corylus avellana. The sequence continues at coordinate 16,952,738 of NC_081542.1, forward strand.
ACCCCATCAAACTACCATCTTATAACAAAAAACTTCATTCTGTCAGTCAAATTGGTTAAAATTGACAGTTAATGGTCATGTGCAAGTCATGTGCCATTTAAAATTTTTTTTTTCTTCCACTTCTGCCCTCATTTTAAATTGTTTTCATGTGTTGGATTAGGGTTTAGGAGGGTATAAGCATCATTTTCTCGGTCTAAAGTGAGGGCAAAAGTGGACAAAAAAATTTAAAATGACACATAACTTGCACATGACCGTTAACCGTCAATTTTAACTCTTTTAACTGATGGAATGGGGTTTTTTGTCATAAAATGGTAGTTTGATGGGGTTAGGTGTCATAGTTGGTAGTTCATGGGGAGAAAGTGCCAAAGCGCTGTAATTTATGGGGACAAAAGGTAATTACCCCTTTTCATTTAGAAGATTTGATGGCCTATAGGGCCAAGGCTTTTTTTTTTCTTTTTTCATTTTTCATTTTTTTTTTTTTTCTTTTGGAGGAGGATTTTGTTACCTTTTGTAGCTTTAGATTTCACTATAAGTTTAGAGTAATTGTATTGGCTCTTAAGGTTTTTTTATATTATATTCTTCATTCATTCTCTAATTTCTTTCTTATTCTATATACTTTTCTTAAAGTTTTATTTTTGAAACATAATGTGACACACCGCCATAACACTTTGGCTGGGATCGTAGTAGCTAATTAAACTAGTATGTATGATGCTGCAAAAACTAATAAATTACAGAGAAAAAGTGGATATAAAGCAAGTTCGGAGAAGGAATATTGCATGGCTGTTCATAGAAGTAAGGTTAGGCTTGCTATGGAGGGTGATGTTGGAGTCTGGAAGGCAGCTAAAATGAGCTGTTCGAAGCACATGGGCAGCCCAGTTCGATAACACAACTAAATTGCCACCACTCTCTACCCTCAACCCATTTGGATGGGCGAAGAAATGCTAAGCATATTTTATTAGATGCAAGAGTCGACATGCAACTGAAAGTCAATTGCAAAAATGGTCAGAGAAATTTTTTAAAATAAATAAATAAATAAATCAAATGGAACATCAACCAATAGGATGGAAGAATGTGGTCAACTTGTTTTGTTTTCATTTGCGTAAGCTCCCATGCGAAGTCTCAATATATAACACCATTTTCAGAAAGCCTATTTTCAAGGCAGAAGATGCTTTGAATTTATCTTATTTTAGGTTCATTAAGGCTGTGTTTGGGAAAGGGCCGGACAAGAACAGACCGAAAAACCCAAAAAAAATTTCTCAAAATCAACTCCAATATTTTTACTTTTTACCTCATATCAATCACTTTTCATTAATATTCAAATAAAAAAAAATAACTATAAAACAAATTTTTTCATTTTTTTATACAAATTTTTTTTTTTTTTTTCTCTCATATCAATTAAATCTGCTACAGTACCATTACCTTCCCTTTTTCCATTCTATCGTGAAACACAGCCTAATTGAAGGTATAGATGGGAGAGAAAGACACGCATTGGAGCAGTGGATAGGTATAGATGGGAGAGAAAATGAACTTGGCCTTGGAAAATGCAGCTGATCTTCTCTGGGGGGAGTTAATATTTTAACAGGAAGCCACAGTGTCAATTGGGTCCAGCTAATTATGTGATGCTGACGTGGGAAAGAGTTGGCATTGGTGTATGCAACTAAATTTTTTTACCTCCCGGCCCCTTAGCTCAACAGTCAACACCTTTTGAAGCTTATATATTTGGAGCTTCCTGCTCTTCTCTGTGCCCACACATTCATTACCAGGAAGCACTTCAAAACCTATCAAGTGCATTCTTGTGTTTGAAGTTTCATAGTTGACACTGCTTTATTGCCTTTTTTTGGCTCTTTGAAAGGCATTGGATCATGCACTTTGGAGTGTTTGCTAAACCTTGAATGCATTTTCTCAAAGCTCACATGTGGTTTAATCCTTCTGGGTGCTTGATATTTTTGTGTTTCTTCTTCAATCAATCCCACTTGTTTTGAGTCTTCACACCATCTTCACTAGAAGTTGAGGAAAACCAACATCATGTAATTGATTTGGTCATTTAGAGTTGGCTATATATTCTTGACCCTTTTGAGTGCTTTTAGTCCTTGAGTCTAATAGAGAAGGAAGAATACACACTGCCTGAATTCTTCAACGGTAGGACCATGGAGGAGACATTTGTACCCTTTCAGGGAATCAAGAATGACCTTAGAGGAAGATTAATGTGTTACAGACAAGATTGGACTGGTGGCTTTAGAGCAGGCTTCAGGTAAATCTCACATACTCTCCTAGTTTGTTCAATTTGCAAAGCTAATATCTTTATGATTATTTAGGCTTCTTATATTGGTGAGTTTTATCACAAGTCTTGATGACGAAATTTTATTGCTTGTCAGGATTTTGGCTCCCACCACATATATCTTTTTTGCTTCAGCAATACCGGTCATCTCATTTGGTGAACAACTGGAGCGAGATACGGGTATTGGACATAAACTTCAAAAATATGTCACTTCAGAGATCTGCAAAAGAATATTCTTTAAACTTAAAAGACACAGAACAATTCTCCAAAGTTAACACTTTTCTTTTGAGTTTTTGGTCATTCAAGCTTAGCACTTTTGATCTTGGTTAATTAGACAAAAGAATTCGAAAAATGGGAGAATTGAAAGAGAATAATAAGACATGCTATGATAAGTATTACCGCCAAATGAAAATTCTGTTGAACTTTTATTCATGATAGTCTCCACCTGGTACTTGCAGAAGGAACTCTGACAGCAGTTCAAACCTTGGCATCCACTGCCCTTTGTGGGGTTATACACTCAATCATTGGAGGTCAACCCTTGTTGATTTTAGGTGTTGCAGAACCCACTGTGATTATGTATACTTTCTTGTTTAGTTTTGCCAAAGGGAGACCAGACTTGGGTCGAAATCTGTTTGTAGCATGGGCTGGATGGTGAGCAAATTCCTCTAATTCTTTTGAAAGTAACACAGTTCTAAATTCTCTGGTGTGAATTCTGTTTCTGTGATTGACATAAATTGTCTGATCTATTGATATTGTAGGGTGTGTGTCTGGACAGCATTCCTGCTGTTTTTACTTGCTATCTTGGGAGCTTGCTCCATTATCAATAGGTTTACCCGTGTAGCAGGAGAATTATTTGGTCTGCTAATAGCAATGCTCTTCATGCAGCAAGCTATAAAAGTAAGAAATCTCTTAACTTGATTTTTGTTTTTATACTCCTTGTCCTGTTGTTCATCAGGGAATTCACAAACTGTTGATCATATTCTTAAAGCCTTCCACTTGAGTGTATATGCTATTTCAACTTGTTTTCAGTTTCTTTTCTATTGCTGTTTTGATTTTTCAGGGGCTTGTAGATGAATTTCGCATCCCAAAGAGAGAAAATCCAAATTTAACTGAGTTCATACCTTCATGGAGATTCGCAAATGGCATGTTTGCTTTGGTTCTGTCATTTGGCCTTCTGCTAACAGCATTAAAGAGCAGGAAGGCAAGGTCATGGCGGTATGGTTCTGGTAAGCAAGCATGAGTCTTTAAACATAACCAAATGAAGCCAGCCTTCTTTATGCACATTGATTAAACATAACATTTCTGACTTATTATTTGGTAGGTTGGCTTCGAAGCCTAATAGCAGATTATGGTGTACCACTCATGGTTGTAGTCTGGACAGCTGTTTCTTACATACCATCCAGCAGTGTTCCGAAAGGGATCCCACGGCGACTCTTCAGCCCAAATCCATGGTCACCTGGTGCATATGAGAATTGGACAGTCATTAAGGCACGTTTCAAAAGTTTTTATGGTTATGAGAATTGTGCAAACAAATCATGTTATGTATTCTGTTTTGGTCCAAGATTGATTTTGACGGTTCATACTTTGAAACAAACAGGATATGATGGATGTTCCTGTTCTCTACATAATTGGAGCTTTCATTCCTGCAACAATGATTGCAGTGCTTTACTATTTTGACCATAGTGTAGCCTCTCAACTAGCTCAACAGAAGGAGTTCAATTTGAGAAAGCCATCTTCTTACCATTATGACCTACTTCTTTTGGGGTTTTTGGTATGCAATAATGTCCTCTTTCCCCCTTCTCTCTTCTCCCTTCTACTTCATACTCATCGTGATATATTCCACCTTCTTTGATGGCAGACTTTAATATGTGGTCTTCTTGGAATCCCCCCAGCCAATGGAGTTATACCTCAATCTCCAATGCATACAAAGAGTTTGGCTACTCTCAAACACCAGGTAATCTACGCATAAAGTCCATCCATTTAACATGGTATTTAGCATATTTAGCAGTAGATCTTGCTATTTGCTACTTCTTTATGCTTGTTCTTAAAAATATTTTCTTTTTATACAGTTGCTTCGCAACAGACTTGTTGCAACAGCCCGCAAAAGTATCAGAAAAAATGCTAGCTTGGGACAGCTGTATGGGAATATGCAAGAAGCCTATCATCAAATGCAGACCCCTTTGGTTTACCAGGAGCCCTCAGCTGGGGTAGGGTTGCTACTTAGGATAAAATGCTTCCATCATTTCTTGCAAATTAAGGCTACAAAATCATATTTTAGAAATTCCAAGGACAAAAATCAGGGAACAAATGATAATCAGGCTCATAGGCAGGGCCTACTGGGGATATTCTTCTAATCAAAGCATGAACTGATAATTAGTAAATGGGACTAAAAGAATTATTTTTGAGCAGGGACTGAAGGAATTAAAAGAATCAACCATTCAAGCAGCTACGAGTATGGGAAATATGGATGCTCCAGTAGATGAGACACTGTTTGATGTTGAGAAGGAAATTGATGATTTGTTGCCTGTTGAGGTAAAGGAGCAGCGTGTCAGTAACATTCTTCAGTCTTTAATGGTGGGAGGATGTGTTGCAGCCATGCCCTTCCTCAAAAAGATCCCTACCTCAGTTCTTTGGGGCTACTTTGCATTCATGGCCATCGAAAGTTTACCTGGGAATCAATTCTGGGAAAGAATCTTATTGCTCTTCACTGCACCTAGCAGAAGATACAAGTAACAGCTTAAATTCTTTTCTTCACTTTATTTATGTAAAATTCCCTTTCTTCCTTATGTCTAAGATAAATTACTTTCTTTCCTGCAGAGTCCTTGAGGAATACCATGCCACTTTTGTGGAAACAGTGCCTTTCAAGTCAATTGCAATGTTCACCATTTTCCAAACAACTTATTTGCTTATATGCTTTGGACTTACATGGGTTCCAATTGCTGGACTTATGTTTCCTTTGATGATCATGCTTTTGGTTCCTGTAAGACAGTACTTTCTGCCCAAGTTTTTCAAAGGGGCTCATCTTCAAGACTTGGATGCTGCAGAGTATGAAGAGGCACCAGCTTTACCATTTAACCTTGCATCGGTATATTTTCTTCCTTACTTTCACCTTTCATATAAAAGTGAGAAGACTGCTATACAACTAAAATAACATGACAATAAAAATCAACCTTTGAAATCAACAAGAGCATGTAAAAGAGAAAAAATCTAAGGGATTTTTTCACTGTTACATCATCACAGTCATATTACAGTCGTGTATCAATCTACTAAATATTATTTCTCTTTATAAAACAGGAGGCAGAGTTGGGTGCCAGAGCTTCTGCGCATGCAGATGAAGGAGAGATTTTAGATGAAGTTATCACAAGAAGCCGTGGAGAGTTCAGGCATGTGAGTAGTCCTAAGATCACAAGCACCACTGCAACACCAGCAAATGACCCTAAAAGCCTTCAGAGCCCACGCCGATCATACAGTCCACGTGTCAGTGAACTGAAAGGGGTGCCTAGTCCCCGGTCAAGTGGTAGAGGACAACACAGTCCAAGGACTGGAGAAGTGAGATCATCTCCTTTAGGAAAGAGTCCTATTGACACAGTATAAGAATAGGGGGAAGAGTGATTTATTTATCCTTCTGTAAGATGTTTTCAATTGCTTGGTTTCCCTATTGCCTTTCTGCTGTGTTGTTTTGTTCTTGACATTGTAAAGTCTTCCTTTCTTTCTGCTCCCCTACTTCAAGAGGAGATATATAACCATAGAATTGTGTCACTTCCTTGTAATCGATATACTAGGGAAATGTGTTGTTGTATGAGTGTTTTTTTTTTTAAATTTTATTTATTAATTTAAGTCTTACTAGACAAATTAGCTGCTGTTCATCGAATATGTTGGCTATGTCTCTCTCTCACACACACACACATACAAATTTCTACATGCCTTGCTTGAGTTATTCCTTCCATTCCAAATGATGTAAGAAAAATCTTCTTGGGTTATTCCTTCCATTCTAAATGATATAAGATGTATGCACTTTTTTTTTTAGATGAGATTGACAGAAACTTATATAAACCCAACGACGACGAAAATTACAAGCCAATTAAAGAAGACTATCCTTAATACCAATCCAGGCAGGTCTGAGATGGAAGAAGCAAGTAAAAAAGTTGTCAGCAAAGCTGGTTGTAACGGTTCATGATAGAGTGTTATGAGTGCATCCAAAAGCATTATTGCATTTCTTAGCTTCAGACCAGCTTCTGAAGGAGCTGGTGAAATTAAACCAAGAGATTGCGAAACAAGCTGTAAGAACTGAAAGACAAAAAAGTATCAAGGACATTATTTTTTGAGGCCTAAATTTGGATATGCAAAATTTTTTGCACCAGAAAGGCTCTACAAAAAGAGAGAAAGCTAGAGGGGTAGAGGAGTCTAGAATCTATCGCTCAAGACCAAAGTCTTGCAGTCCACACCCCGGATCGGGGGCCTGCAGAAGGTGGAGCGTGGATCGGTGAAGGTAGAGAGAAGGCGCGTGAATGGTGAAGGTGGAGGAAGAGAAGTAAATCTCACATCCAAAACCCAAATGCTGTTCCTATGCACAACAATTATGAATAAATATGAAAACGTAAAGAGAGAACAAGAGAAAATCAAGACACAGACTTACTTAGTTCGGCAATTTGCCTACGTCCACAGGAGTATTTTTAAAAACTTCAAAATACCCCGTACCAGTCATCCATACTAATATTTCAGTATTACTCTCTATGCCTAAGAAAATATGAGCCACTTGTTCCAACACTAAAGAAAAAATAAAGAATCAGAAGGAGGACAAAAAAGGAAAATGCAGACAAAGGGTGGAGGAGAAGAGTTCTTAATTAGGCTGGGGGTAGAGAGAATAGAAGAGGAGAGCCAAAATCAGGCTGAGATTCATTCCTCTTCACATGACAGCCATCACAGTCCAAGAGAAAGGTCAACTTTCCAACAAATTTTCCATCATGAAAGGAGAAACTGCACTTGGTGAATACAATTTTTTAAAAAAGGCACTTTTTGGAACAGTTGTGGAAGAAAAAGCAATGGACAGAATTTTTGCTTGAAGTGCAATGAAGCAAGCAAAATCGAAGTAGCTAGAGACAGGTCCTACATTATTAAGTGCAGTGGTGTTGTTTTCATAGCATTGACTAGATGAGGCTCTTATACTTCATGCCTCTCCATTTTCAGGGCCGGGTCCCCTTTGCAATGATTCCAGGATCTCTGTCTTTTGCTTGTGATTGAGATGGAGAATTCCAGAACAAAAGCTCAACTCCATGTTTTGGTCATTTCCAAAAAGAAAGTAGCTTGACACCATCAATGGAAATTTGATGATTTGATTGAAGATGGGACATATTAGTTGACAATAACCGGCTGGGGTTTCGCATGTGGTTGGTAACTTGAAAGTAATTAGGCTGTATTTGCCAAAAGACTTGAAAAATAAAGTGAATTGAAACGGTAGTAGATTTGATTAATGTAAAAGAAATAATAATAATAATTAAAAAAAAAAAAAAAAAGAAAAAAAAAAAAAAAAAAAAATTGTTTTGTAGTATTTTTTTATTTAAATAATAATAAAAAGTGATTAATGTGATGTAAAAAATAAGCATGTTATGGTTGATTTTGAGATGAATAATAGAGTCTTTTTTTTAAAAAAAAAAGTCATTTGCCGAACACAGCCTAAACCTTTCAATCTCAAACAACGTACGCAAAGAGTTGCATCAACTGCTGATAGTGCATCCCAGCAAATTTGTTTTACATGCTGCGATGTTGACATAAAGAGAAGCATTATTAACACCATTTGCATGGGTGATGGGGACAATATATATGCACATATACAATCTACGTTTGCCTATCTAAACAGCATGGGAGAAAGCTTGTCTTCGTGTGTGTATATATATGCTGTTTAGAAAGCTTGTCTTCGTGTGTGTATATATATATATATATATATATATATATATATATATATATATGTTAGTTCTTGTGTTGGTTTAATTCAGTTCCAAAATACAGAGGCTATTGTTCACGGGCTCAAACACTGATATAGAATACTCAAAATCCAATCTCTACCGTTCATAATGTAGATTCATGTGTTATGAACGTCTCTGCAAAATTTCAGCTCAATCGGACCACAAACGCCCATCGATCGGAGCTGTTGATCAAGACTGGACAGGCCGGGTCCGGACCGCAATTCCCAGGGTCCAAACCTCATTTCCAGAAACTAAAATCTTGCTCCGCAAAGCCGTGTCCAGACCGCCCATTAACATGTCCGGACACCCCGTAAGTTTTAGGCCCAAAAACGTGATTTTAAGTGGGTTAGGTCTAGGGTTTTGTCGAGGGTATATATACATCATTATAGAAGAGAGAAGTACGAATTTTTACCCCAAGAGAGTTCGTCGGAGGCTGTGCTAAGAGAGATCATATGTGGTGAGCGTTAAATTAAATCTCTTAGAGTTTTAGTTATTCCTTTGATAAATCTACGGTTGAGAAGTCTATCGGAAGGGTCCGGTAAAGGAGAATCACGTTGAAGAAGATTGTGAGCAAGGAGACAAGTTGTAGGCTTGTCGATCTTATAGAGCCAAGGTCTTGCAAAGGGTTGTAAGTGTTCCTAGTGTCTGTAATCTCTGGATAATCGTTTGATAGTGATTTCCTGGGTTTGGCTGCCCCGGAGAGGTTTTACTTTTAGATCGGTTTCTAAAAGGTTTTCTCTTCGTAACCAAAATATATGTGTCTGCCTCTTTATTGCTTTATATATTTTGGGCGATTGAATTGTTTATTGCTTCATAATATTAATTCTGCATAAATTGTGATAAATAAGTTTTTGGAGTCGGTTAAGCGTTTTTCAATTGGTATCAGAGCGGGTTCACACTGTTTGGATTAAATTCTTGAGTGAGATTTGTTGACTCCTGTTTACTATGAATACTTCTCAAGGGGAATATGATCTTATAAACTCCTTCAACAATTTGTTGAAAAAATTCACTCTTTTGAGACATCAATACACAAATTGTTTATGGGATTTTCAAGATCTTAAACATGTGAATGAATTTATTGTTAATGAATTGTCTGAATCACATGTCCTAATTGATTCTTTGAAATCTGATAAAGAATCTTTGGCGAATGATTTGTCTAAATCACATATCTTGATTGATTCTTTGAAATCTGAGATTTTCTGTGCTTGTTGAAAAGTCTTTATCACTTGAGAATAAATTGAATGTTTCTAAGGAACTCTCACGAAATTTCTCTAGTGATAATTTGAAAAGTTTTCTTTGTACTAAAGAATTTGTTCCTAACAAGCCTAGTATGATTGTTGATAATGTTGGCGCATCTACTTCACATGTTTCTAATGAGTCCTTGAATCTTGAGCCTATGAATGTTAAAGAAACCAAGGCTAATTTTTCTAAGACTCCTTCAGTTAAACAAACTCAAGGTAAGTTTTTTCCTACATGCCATCATTGTGGGATTGTTGGTCACATTAGACCAAATTGTTGGAAATTCAAAGCTGCTCCAAAGAAAGAAAATCATGCAGCTGCTCCGACTCTCCATGGTAAGAAAGGTAAGAAAATTTATGTTAAGCATCATGCATCTTACCCTAAGCTTAGAGTCATGCATCCTCATAGAAAATTACCTTCTAAAAGGTTTGTGCCCACTTGTCATCATTGTGGAAAGGTTGGTCATATTCGACCAAAGTGTTTTGATTTGAAATCCCATAAGCATAAAAGTGAAAATTCCTATTCTAGGAAAGAAAGTGAGGGTTTGGTCATAATGATGAGAGAAGTGCTATCTAGGCTAGATAAGTTTGAGCAAAGTCATAAGTTTAGACCTAAGATTTCTCAAGTGTGGGTTAGGAAGGATGATACCATTCACCCATTGAGGGAAGTGGTAGTGATCTCACCTAAAGTTAGGTGAGTCAATAACATGCCTAGGATTGATTGTTTTGCTTATTTTGTAATATCCTAGAGCATGTTGTTTTTTTTTTCATTGCATTTTTTTTTTCCTTTTCGTTTTTGGTTTATTGTTTATGCACTGCATTGTTTTTGTTGTTACACTTTCTGTATGAAGAGTATATACATGATTGTTTTGAGATTCATGTTTTGAGGCATATTCATAAAGGATTTTTCAAGAAATTCATATATCATGATCTTTGAAAAGCTTATAGATGAGATGTTGTGTGCGGACCACCAAGATTTTTGTCTACTTGCTAATCAAATGTTTAGGAATGTGTAATGTCTTGTGAAGACCTAGAAGCAGTTATTAAACCAAATCATTATTTTGTAGTGGGACCTATAAGATGTGATGAAAGTTTAATGCTAAAGGACATTCATGTCTTGCCTGTTGTAATCTCAATTCAAGCATGTTGTTTTGTTTTGCATTGCATTTTTCTTTGTTTTGCATTTGTTTTTCTTTTGTGTGCATTTCTTTTGTGAAAAATTTCAAAAAGACAAAAATATGTTACTTTGATTGTTTCATTTTCTTTCTTTTGTCTTATGCACCTAGATAATCCATTACTTTCTCATGTTGCTTTTTATGGTAATTCCGTACATCTTGGAATGTTCTTAATATACATGAGATGAAAATTTGTGTCAATGAACTTGTTTTTGTGGTTACCTGAAGCCTGAGCTTATGTGGTACATTTTACCTATGATTTATCCCTTGTGCACATTTAAGCTTAAATTGAGTTTTTGTTTCACTTTATTTGTGAGGTCTGTTAGGTAATCATATGAGGTTTTTGACTAGTAATATTTTTCAAATTGACCATATGCTAGTTGAACCTAGGGCTTAAAAATTCATGCTTTCTCTTTTGTGGTAAACACCAAAAGTTTAAGGACACTTTCTCATAGAGAAAAATAAACAAAATAGTGAAACAAATAAAATCAAAAGATCATATTCCAAAATGAATTTATTTCACTGTGTCAAACTTGTGCAAAATGTTTTACAAAAAGAAATGTATAGGATGAGAGTGGCTAGGCCCTAGTATGATAAGGTTTGACTTTTGATTTGATATACTTGTCAAAACCTCATGGTGGTGAAACTTTCTCCTCATTTTGTAAGTTGAAAATTTTTCTCTTTGGATGGCTTACCCACACACCACACAAGCATGGGTTGAATGGAACATTTTCTTGGCTTGGGTTAAGCAATATGAGTTTCTAGCCATTTCTAGTCTCATGTATATTTTGCATATTTGGAGTATGTTTGGGATATTCATTGTGCAATACATGAGTCATTGATGTGTTATCATTTGTGTTCATTTGACTTTTGAGGGGGAGAAACATGTTTTGCATTTTTTAGTTTCTTGTTGATTATTGAGTCATATGTTGAGGGAGAGTTTTTGGCGATGTGTGTTCATGATCTTGCATTCTACGTCAATTTTTTGTGATCATGAGTTTTATTTCTGTATTCCTATTCCACATATGCCTTGATATATTTTGTGAAGTGTTTCAAGAAATATGAAGATCTTTTGTCATTCTGTGACAAAAAGGGGGAGTAAATATGGGGAGATGATGATGATGGGATTGGGATTGGCTCGGCATTTTGGTTTTGTCATTGAATTGCCAAAGGGGGAGTTTATTAGTTCTTGTGTTGGCTTAATTCAGTTCCAAAATACAGAGGCTACTATTCACGGGCTCAAACACTGATATAGAATGCTCAGAATCCAATCTATACCGTTCATAATGTAGATTCATGTGTTATGAACGTCCCTACAAAATTTCAGCTCAATCGGACCACAAACGCCCATCGATCGGAGCTGTTGATCAAGACTGGACAGGCCGGGTCCGGACCGCAATTCCCCGGGTCCGGACCTCATTTCCATAAACTAAAATCTTGCTCCGCAAAGCTGTGTCCGGACCGCCCATTAACATGTCCGGACACCCCGTAAGTTTTAGGCCCAAAAACGTGATTTTAAGTGGGTTAGGTCTAGGGTTTTGTCGGGGGTATATATACATCATTATAGAAGAGAGAAGTATGAATTTTCACCCCCAGAGAGTTCGTCGGAGGCTGTGCTAAAAGAGATCATATGTGGTGAGCGTTAAATTAAATCTCTTAGAGTTTTAGTTATTCCTTTGATAAATCTACGGTTGAGAAGTCTATCGGAAGGGTCCGATAAAGGAGAATCACGTTGAAGAAGATTGTAAGCAAGGAGACGAGTTGTAGGCTTGTCGATCTTACAGAGCTAAGGTCTTGCAAAGGGTTGTAAGTGTTCCTAGTGTCTGTAATCTCTAGATAATCTTTTGATAGTGATTTCCTGGGTTTGGCTGCCCCGGAGAGGTTTTACTTTTAGATCGGTTTCTAAAAGGTTTCCTCTTCGTAACCAAAATATCTGTGTCTGCCTTTTTATTGCTTTATATATTTTGGGCGATTAAATTGTTTATTGCTTCATAATATTAATTCCGCATAAATTGTGATAAACAAGTTTTTGGAGTCGGTTAAGCGTTTTTCAATATATACTGCAAGAACTAACAAGGTTGCCTTCATAATCCGATCCTTCTAGGAATTTCCTAAGAGTCTCTCAATAATATTCTTGTTTCTGGCAATTCTCTTAATTAAGGTTGTTTCTACTTTCATTAATCTAATCATTAAACTGTTAATCTCTTAAGCACGGCAGCGTTTGGATTATACTTCAGTTTGGTCATATTTCGAAAAATTCATCGCAGCACTAACTGCAACTAATTGACCTGACTCACACCAAATGCTAAGTTGTTAGATATTAAATTATTGACGCTGGAATATGAGAAGATCAGCACAATAATGACAACAGGAATAGGATCCTCTCCATTTCAAAATCCCTCCATTTCCTCCATTTAGTGCATTTTGAAGGGTATTGCATTTAATGCACTACCCTTATTAAAACTTTTGGACAACACTACCCTTCAAAATGCACTAAATGGAGGAAATTGAGGGATTTTGAAATGGAGAGGATCCTTTTCCCAACAAATTAGGTGTAATTAATTGGGCCAATACCACTTATTGTGCAGTAAAGCAGGCATAAATTTATTACAAATATTAAAATCACGCATGAGACCCCAATTCGAAAAAAAAAAGTTATTTTCGACGCGAACATCATATATGGCCATCTCGTTATACTAGGTTAGTGTCATTTTTTTCGGGTCGAGGAGGATGAATTTTGGCTTAGGGTTCTTTGGCCTCAATGCCAAGGAATAAGAGCCGAAGAATAAGAGCTACTTATGCATTGATTTGAGTTTATTTGGCGCAAATCTACTGTTTAATTTGAAAATTAGTCATAGGTTAGCGAATTTTGTATGAGTTTGGAATGTAATATGTAATCTTTGACGCTTGTAACCTCGTAACTTCGGCTATGATTGCTTCATAACTTTGCTCTGTGTTGTTTAAGCTTTATGCTTGTTTATCAATAAATGAGATTGAACTATTTCAAAAAAAAAAAAAAAAAGGTTAGTGTTATATTTGTCTCAAAATCCAATGTTTTCCCTTCTGATTCACTGTTTTTAGTTTTCAATTTTTTGTGGCATTTTAAGAAATATTTCCATTAATAATTTAGGAAGGTTTTTATTTTCGAATTTCACTATATTTTTGCCAAAATCCTTATTTTAATTAATGTCGTAGATTTATTTTATGTAATAATTGGAACTTTGCCTTTTTGTGTAAAAGTCAATTTTGTTGAAGTTATTTAAGCCTAGCTTGTGAGTTTAGTTTCATATTCCGATTTTGGAATAATATTCTAATATTATCAGAGCTATTCTCTATTTTCTTTGGACAGCTAGGGTTTCTCTCGACTCTGTTCAATACTATTCTCTCTACCTGGATCACCTTACAAGTTTTGATCGACAATATCTGTTTGTTATCGTATGCTGACTAGTTCTATTCAGCATCAATAACCTTGCCAGTTAAGCCGTTTCTACCGACCAAAGTAAGAACATTTCCTTGTGTTTTTTCTTTACCCCCAGTTGCTGTTGTCCCTATTAGTGTTCGCAAGGTACAGATTTGGAAACTTAATTGATCAAAGAAGCACCTCCTTACCATCTACCAAAAGGTTGAAATTAACAAGAAGAACAAAACAAAACATATAAGCAAACAATTGGAAAACACCAAAATGTACAAAACCATTTACTTCTCTTGAATCGCTTGGTACCTCAGTAAGAACAGTATATATAAATCAGCTTATAATTCTTCTTTGTCTTCTGTTAAGCAGTGTTCTTAATTCACTCTTGGAAGAACAAGGAGGCATTATACTATTGAGATACAATTGCACATCCTCCACAAAGTCTTCCCATATGATGATGGTGTCCAAGATTATTTTATTTCCTTTGTCTTTTTCCTTTCTCTTCTGCTTTATGCATTAATTAACAATTGATTTTGATCGTCCCAGATTTCTCTGACCAAAGTGAAACAAAAAAAAAAAGTATTATCTCCTCCTCTTCTTCATCAATGGCTGCACTCTCTTTTGTTCCTCCTTCCATAGACAATCTCTTTATCATATGAATCATAATGTGAGAATCTTTTGAGAAGGTTTAGATCTATGTTGCTATAAATCAACAACTATGTGACAATGTTAATGTGACAGTCTTAACTAGTCATTATATCAGTTTTTGTTATAAAAATAAAATATAAAAAATCCAAAGGTTGGTTGTGACTCCCACATCAGTATTATAAGATAATTGTGGGATAAAAATATGATTCCAATATTTTACCAACTTTAGTTTAGCAAAACCCGTAGTAATGTTATATCACACCAATATCCTACAAATATCGCTATATATAATGATGTAGCAGGGTCTTGTAGCCATTGTTAAAATCCAATGACTACTAACCCCTATCAAGTCAACATAATGGGATACTTGTGAGATATTATAATGGTATATAGCGTTATTCTTTTCTTTTCTCTTTTGGTATTCTCAACACATTACTTAAAGACTTGCCTTGTAATTCATACAAAACAAATTGTGAGGAGAACAAAATTTTCCTCTAAACTGGTTAAAAAAATTTCCTCTAAATTGACATTTGTTTTTAAACTATGCGATTCTGATATGCATTTTTAATAGAACGAAGATTTGTGAGGCTCTTAACACACCAAAAATACTAAAATAGGGCCCTTTTGAGCACTTCAAATCATGATGTGTAGTTGATTGATTACTACATCGCACTAAAATATTTAATGGGAAAAAATCATGGGTTTTCTGCTTAATTAATTAACTATAGTTATAAAGCAAACAGATCTAAATCTTCTCAAAATGTTTTGATCAAATTATGATTCCCACCAATCACTTTGTTCACCAACCCAATAACTTTTCTTTTCTTGATGCTCTTTTGGAACAAATACACTATGTAACCAAATACAACCAAACAAACTTTGAGATTAAAAAAATGTTGGAGTCGTGGAAATGACGTAAGCTGGATTCTTTTTGTCTTCCTCTTTTTGCTTTTATCCTTTTTTTTTTTTTTTTTTTCTTTTTTTTTTAATTTTTCTTGTACTAACTCCCTTCTTTTCACATGGTATTATTATTCTATGGGCCGAACAACCTAAGCCCAGACAAAGGGGCTGAGCACCGTTAAAGGCTTCTTCTTGCTAAAGGGGTCCAATATGTTTTTAGTAACATTCTGTACAGATAGGGTTCCAAGACAAACTGCGTCCAAAAAAAACCCTAAACAATCAAGACATATTTGTTGGTAGAAAGTTAATTAAATGATTAAATTTAATAATTAATTTTTATTAGTTTAAATTTTCAAAATAATTGGTGATTAAACACTTTGACTTTGAATATTTAATTCACTTTTTATTTCAGTTGGATATTTCACATGTTGATTATTAAGGGAGGGTTTGAATCCATATATAAACGAGAGTGTGATATGAAAAATGATAAGGCTAAAATCCTTCCCATTAAAAAATAATAATAATAATAATAATAATAAGGCTAAAATCCTTCAAATATAAATTTTTATTATAATTTCTAATAAAAAAATTACCAACTTCTCAATGAGTAATGTGACTTTCTTTCATAAAGAAACGAATTTGAAGGTCGTTTTTTAAAATAAATATAAGAAATATATTTATTTATGTTTCTTTAGCTCAAGATTTTTCCCCTTTTTTTTTTTTTTTTTTTTTTGAGGCACCAGTTTCTGGTTGAACTCGTTAGGCAGCGGAAAAAGCACCTCTTTGGCAATGAGTACTCCCAACTCCCTAGCATGGGATTGGTTATTATTTTCTTCTTTCTGCCCCCCAACATCATGATAATTGTTAAAACAATTTTCTGTCTGACTGCGCGTCCTTTGGACCAGGGACATAACTAGGGTGGGTGGTGTAGGCCATGCCCCTCCCTACAGGGGAAAAAAAATTGAATTTTTTTTTTTTTTTAATTTTCCTATTAGTCCCTACTCACTAAAATTTTTGGACCTTGCCCCTGCCCATACCAAAATTTGGCTCCGTCCATGCTTTGGACTCTGATGTCTAAGTCAGTTTCTAAGAAAAATAGTAATGCTCAATGCACAAGAATTCAGTCTACCCAATATACAATAATGGAGTCTTGTTGAATATATTTCAGTATGAGATTTACACCTAGCATAAGGGCCTATTTATAGGCTGAAAATTTGAGGTAGACTTGAACTGGATCTAATTTTTTGAATTGATTTAAGAGTCATGAAAGCTAGATTTGGACTTGGACTTCTTCTCCAATTTAGATTTTATGAAAAACTTCACTTTGGCCTGCTGAACTTCTACCCGATTTTATAAACCCTCCTAAACTTTCAAATCTCTCACTTTGGACCTCTGAACTTTGAATTTCTCTCAATGTGGACCCCTCCGTCAGATTTTAAACATTACATGACATTTATACCCTTGGCTTTTGTATAAAATTTTAACTTCCAAAACGTTTTTTTATTTTAAAAAAAAAAACAAAAAAAAAATCAGGGATATTTTGATCTTTTTTGTAATTTTAACGGCTAAAATTGACAGAATGATCCTAATTGAGAGCAATTCAAAGTTTAGGGGTCTAAAGTAAGAAATTTGAAAGTTCAGAGGGGGATTTGTAAAATCGGGTGAAAGTTTAGGGGGTCAAAATGAAGTTTACTCTAGATTTTAAGTAGAATTGTTAATCCAAATTCTTCCAATAGAACCCTACTTAGATTGTATCTCCTAACTTTAATTAACAGCTCAATGGGCCTTCATTGGCCATGAGGCCCAGGATCAAATGAGCAAGTTGTACAAAATTATTCCCCGCAATGATGAAGTTGAAATTTATAGATATAGGTTTAATCATGTTATATTAATTTAATCATTCACAATAAGGTAAAAATTAATATTATTTTTTTCATTCACACGCATATATAATTAACATTACTTGTATGCCTTTGTTGCGTGCATGAAGAGTGAAGACATTGAATTGAAGAGCATTACTTAAATTCGTTTTAATTAGTTTGCAGTTGCAACCACGGTTGTCAGTGACTCTTACTGTAACATTATCTCAGCAGCAAGCAAGAGACTATCCACTCAAGATGTTGCCATTGGTAAAGCTCATGCTGCCCTCTTGGAGGTTCAAACTGCAGCTTCTTGTGGTGTTTATTTTTGCTGTTCAAAAATAGCAGTTATTTGCAGACTAGGGATTTTCTAGTCTTATCTTTAATAGCTTTGAAAGTTTTTAGAAGTGCTAACTTTAGAGAATATAGTGTAGCTAGATCAGTCGTTTCTCACCTATCTTATGTTGGAAAACATTTCCAATTCGTCTCCCATTTTCTACAGGTTTGTTACCGTGTAAAATGGTTTTTGGAAAAAGATTTTTCTATTTTTGAGTGTTTAGCACAATCTAAAATAATAAAATATTAGCCAACATGAATATGTTTTCAACTCACCAAGATAAGTAATCTCCATGAGGTATAAAATGGTATACACTTCTTATTTACATTATACTATTTTTTGCCACTCTTCCACACTCCCCAATGGATTGAGCATTTTTTACGTACCATCTTATTTGAAAACTAATTGGTATCCAAGTGAAACAAGCCAAAGTCTTCTATGGCATTCGAAATCGTACCAAGCCAAACATGTTTTAAAAGTCGTCCATATGAGTAGAGCAGCACTGTTGCATCTTAGCAATACCGCCTTACCCATAACGCTACTTCAACTCAAACACATAACTCTGGCTCTAATACTAATTGTTAGATCGGGCCTTCAACAATCTCTTATGAAAACCAATTGATGTCCAGTAATTAAAGTCAGTCTCTTTACAGTATTCGAAACCATACAACGTAAAGCATGTTCTAAAAGTAAAAGCCGTCTACATGACCAAAGCGGCACTGTTGCACCTTAACACTCCCGAACAAGCAATTGTGAGATGGCCGCTAATGTGACCCACGGACTCGAGTAGGTGGGCCCCACAGGGCCCTCACACAATTGCCGGCCCAAATTGTAAATAATATCAGCAAGCAATTGCACTGAATCTCTATCTCACTTTCAAAGGCTTTCTAATCTCACACACTTGTCTCTTCCATGGCTCGTATTTTTCAATCTCTTTCTTACCAGCTCCTCAAATTATATGAAAATATATGATCATTATGAGCAAATATGTGTATATTTTAATTAAACATAATGTTTTAGGTTGATCTTTTAAGTTTTTTTATACTAAAATTTTAATGTTGTGAAGAATAAAAGTCGATATTATAAAAATGTCTTCTGCTTTTTTTGGGGGCCCCGGGGGGGGGGGAGAAGAAAAATGCCTTCTGCTTGAGACATTCGATTTGGTAATTAACCACTAAATTAGCTTTGTTGCTTTCTAACCAACCAAAAAGTTGTAGCGAATGACTTTCTTCACATCTAGTACTGATCAGAAGAAAACTCCAGCGAGCCCACCGTAATTCCTGCTTAAAACGGGGAATTTGTAGCCTTCGCCGCCGTCATTCACGTTGAAAAGATTTTGCACACTTGTTATAGCTCTAAATAAATAATATGCATAATAATTTAGGAATAATTCTTTTATGGAAATAATTAAGTTTAAAAGGAAATTCTCACATCAATATCTATTAATATTAACGAGAAATCGCTTATCTTGTCCATCTTTTGTCAAACTATTTTTTAAATTCACCGCTATTAGATCTGTATAAAAGAGTTAACATGTGAGTCCTACAGATTCAATAATATATTTAAAATTAAAAAATAAAAAGAATACGTAAAGTTCGACAAAAATTGGATGGGAAAAGGAAAAAATAACATTTCTTTATCAATCCAGCTATTACTTTGAAATATTAAATTTTAGGAGAAACTTCAGAAAGCCCCCCTGAACTTCCAGCCAATTTGAAAAAACCTCTCTAAATTTTCAAAACTCTCATTTAGGCTCCCTGAATTTTCATTTTCTCTCACTTTGGACACTTTTAAAATTAAACTACGTCGTTTTGGGCTAGGTAGGTATTGTAATTTTAGGATACAAAACGACGTAGTTTAATGTTAAAAGGGTCCAAAGTGAGAGAAAACTAAAATTTAGGAAGCCTAAATGAGAGTTTTGAAAATTCAGGGGGACTTTCTGAAATTTCTCCAAAATTTTAAATGTTGTATTAGTATTGTAGTTGATGGAGAAAAATCATTTTGTTGAAATACTTTTTTGGTCAACCAAACCCAAAGTCAGGCTCTTACAGAACAGAAAGAGAACCATCAGAGTAGCGTTAGTGGGGGGCTAACAAAGGAACTTACCATGGTTAAGTCAAATAAATAGCTGGTGAGAGAGGACATAATGAAGAGGGACTTTTGACAGAGCACACCTAATTTTGGGGTTGGTGACCCCCTTTTTTATGACATATTCTTTGGAATGGTCCTTTGATGCTTGCTACGTTGCAAAGCTGACAGTTTTACGCCATTGGTATGGTTATTGATTATGCAGTGGGCCTCCATGCATAAATTAGGATATTCACAACATAGTAAATATGTGATACTCTTTAGATGAAAAAGAATACAAAAAGTCAAAAAGCTCTTTGAAAGAGCATTAAGCTTTGAAGTAACAATTGGAAATACATGCTGGGGTTTCGTCCATCCAAATGTTATCCATAGCATTCCTAGTCGCCTCCTTCGCCAATCCATGTGCTACTTTGATTGCTTCTTATTTGATATGACAAATTCTCCACTGTTGAAGGGACCTCATAACCAAACTTGGTGTCATCCACAATTAGCCCAAACCTAAGCCAGTTTTGCTCAGTCCCACCAATCGCCTTAACAACCGTCAAGGAGTCCCCTTCCAAGATAAACCTCATAGAGGCCTAAATCTCTGCATAATTCGGCTGCTTGCAGGATTGCCATGGCCTGATCCCCTGTAACTGGATCAAAGACAGTAGGAATAGTCTTACTTTTAGCCGCAGTGACGAGTCCTATATCATCTCGAATTATCACCCCAACTCTCATGTGTTTCCTCTCCAAAGCTATTGCAATGGCCTAGTTAGCTTTATTGAACCAGGAGGGGAAGTCCACCATTTCAAATGGCAATAACTTCTAAAAAAGAAGAAATGGCTATGATTTCGATCTATATGGTAGGATGCTTTATAAGTACATGTGATCCAAAAACTAGATTTAAACGATAGTTAATAATTTCAAGTATAAGATCAAATCAAGGGAAATCCATCAATCATAATATATCCTATTAAACTACCATTCAATTGACAATATTTATTCAAATTTTTAATCCCAACAACGTTCTTCTAAACTACCAAAACATTGCCCAATTTTTTTTTAGTAAGAGCAAACTTGAATCTCTCTATGTAATTCTTTCTTCTCTTTTTTATTTTTTTATTTTTGTTAAATTGACATCATTAACATTCAACTCAACTCAAAAAATTTTAATTTTATTTAAAATTTTATATTTTTTCAAACAATTTAAACATAATCTTAACACTTTGTTTTTTCTCCATATTTCACAATTTTAAATTCAATTTAGTAGATTAGAAAAAAGATTGACAAACCCAAACGAAAAGTCATGTAGCAATTCAATTAATAACATTATTTCTCGTAACAAGTACCTTTAACGTAAACAAGGTGACTCATAATAATTACATATGACAGTTACAAAGGAAAAAAAAAAACAAACAAACAACCTCCCAACACTTCTTTCTCTCCGGCTGTCGTTTACAGAGCAACGCCATTAGAGGGCGAGTTTGAGGTCTAGACCAACCTCTGCTTCTCCTTTCTTGGCCTTCTCTTTGTTACAGGGAGAAGGAAAGACAAGAGGAGGCCTTCTAAACTCAACCTCTCTGGTGAAATCCTCTTGCTCGAACTTGGGAACCCAACAGCTTGATTTCTGCAGATCATCTCCGCTGCACATCATCTTCATCTTCTTGTTGCTCCTCTTCTTCTTCTCCAGCTCGTTCATTTCTTTTCTTTTGTAATAATTCCGCGCCTCTCTAAAGCTTCGTATCAGAGCAAAAAACTTCTCCATCTTCGCCTCCTCCTCATCTTCTTCATCTCCCCCAACTCTCACACTCTTGTCATTTTCCATGGATGAAGAAAATTAATCAAACAATGCTTATCTTTCTTCTTTGGGTGCTTAGAAATTTATAGGGCGGTGACTGATAGGAAGCCAAAAGTACCCCGCCGGCTAAGATTCCTTTAACAAGTGTGTGATGGGCATAAAAGTAAATTCGTATTGACGACGATGGGGGTGACATCAGCGTAGTTACGTCTGCGGGAGTCTTAAACAAGAAGTGTAAAAGGCCAACGAGGTTGTTTGGTGACGTATATTCCGTGACATCATGGACCCACTGGGTTGCGCGTTTTGCTGTTTCCAACGCTCTGATTCACGAGGATTTTGACCACTACTTCACGCGTCATTTGGACAACCAATAGAAACGACTAAAATAAGGAAATAAAGCATTTCATTATTATAATTTAATATTATTGTATCTTACCTATATTTAGCTTTATTTAATTAAATAAAGTGATATTATTCATATCATTAAATACAATAATATTTAATTTTTGAAGTTATAATGAATAAATACTCGTATTTATTTTAAGTGATATGAATAATTCTAGAGTTGTGACTATTGAATTAAATTAAATACTCAAGAAGGAAAAATGCTTCGAATTATTTTTAAGATTAATATTTTTTTTTAATCTTACGTAAATATTGTTTTTTTTTTAAAAAAAAAAATTACACTACCTAGAGACGGAACTACATGTAGACGGGGCATGACCAAAATTCCCCAAGTTTTGAATTTTTTTTTTTTTTATTAAATATGTTTTAAATTGTGAATTTGAGCTAAAAGTTATTAGTTAATCGAACCCAAACCCATTAAAAAGGCAATCCAAAGTTTGGTCTTAGACCATAAAAAATAGTCAAAAAATTTTAAGTTTTAATACGCTTTAACATTTGTGTTGCGTGACTGTGTGTAATGTTTATCTCTAATAAGTTTTAATACACTTTACATTTTAGGATTAAATTGAAAATTGAATTATTTTTAAAAAATAATTATTTTTTAATTTGTTTATATTTTCTTAACATTGAATGAATACTGATTTTATTTTTTATTTTATATTAATTAAGTCTTTAATCTTAATATATTTCTCATCAATTATTTGGTCCCCTATTTAAATATATTTTTAATTCATACTTTAGCCCATGCCGACGAAAATTCTTGATTCCATCCCTAACAACCGGTCCCTCATATTTGTTTTAGAGGAACGGTAGCATTTCTCCTCTATTTTCAATTTGTGAGTATTTTGTGAAATATATTTTATTATAAAGGTGATAAATGCTATTCAAATATCTTTTAACGCTAGAGTAATAAGTATCTTCATCTTAGTTTATAAGGAACTTATAAAGAAAGGTATAATACTTCTAATAGAATGCTTCGAAAAGAATGTATCATGATCTCTTTTTTGAGTGAGATTTATCTCATATATATTTACCTTAATTGAGACACAATTTATCCTTGAAGTTAACTAGTTAAGGATGTATAATCATAAGTTGTAGCCCATGTGACAGTTAAATGTCATTGTAACACGATAATGGCTTGGGAATTACTTCCTTGTTAGGCAAGTAGAATACAGTGGGGTCAATGGGTTGATTTTGGGCTTATTGTATGGGTTACGTCGGGGATGCCATTAATTTGTTGGGGCCGTTGATGTAGCATATGAAAAAGAATGGGACGTACGATTGAGATAAAAGTCTTGGATGAGTGATGAGTGATGAGTGATGAGTGGGACTCTTCAATAGCCATTATGCTACACTAACGGCCACGTACGCCTTAGGGAACTAGCTAGAAAGACAACAGGATATATAGGCTCTTTGATTGAATGGAATCAATCAGATTGATAGAGTATTATGAATCCGACGTGATCCTCCTAATTAACCCAAATTGAGTTGCCCCCACACATGCAGAGGAAGAGGCGTAAGATTTTTTTTTTTTTTGTTTTTTTTTTGAACAAATTGTGGAATGACAATGACTAGACACGGATAAGATGCTCTCAGTCGGTATCTCATTACAATGCCACAGATATAATCTGAAGATTTTTTAATCCAAACTTTATATATGACACACTTGATAGCCTCTCTAGCAAAAGTATGAGTGATTGAGTTTGCATCTCTCATTACACGTTCAAACCTCCAAGAATCTCAATTGATTCATTTCCTCTTTGATTTCATCGACCGTACCACCAAATTTGCAGTGGGTCTAAACAAAGATGTTCGATACAAAATTATAAGAAGCCGTACATTTGCACTGTTGCATTCTCAATTAGACATCATCCGAAGGGGTTATGGAATGAACAAACAATGAAGGTTGGGAGATCATCTAGGTTGGACCATGCCCGAACAGATCACTTATCTTTCTAAGCAATGCCTTAAAAATTGTCGTTTCATAGTTTTAATTGCACCAAAACACTTGTTTTCTTAGTGTTTATATACGCTTCAAATTGCACGATTTTTCACGGAACCCGAAGCCATTATTTTGTGAGCTAAAAGAGAATTTATGCATTCCTATGCCTTCAATTTCATACATCTCTTCGGTGGTGTTTGGCAAACAACACTACACTATTCATCTCATTTTTTTAAAAAAATCAACATCAAAATATTCTCACTTTTTGTATTACATCATTTACTTTTTACTACTATTTAAATAAAAAAAATTACTACAAAACAAAATTTTTTTACTTCTCTATACTAATTATTACACTCTTTTTTTTTTTTTCTCACCAAACATGAATAGTGCCTTGTAAAGTTCATGTTGCTTACCAAACAAGGCCTTAGACTCTATTTAGATTCAATTTCAATTTCATACATATTACCCCGCAAATATCAAAAACCTTCAAGCCCCACTGGATCAGTTCTGGTTGCAAGAAAAAATTCCATAGAAAAATTGGCCAAAACTCTAGAGGTACTGCGTGCAGACAAATGAATCGTTTGTTGAGGGTAAACATAAGGTTTTCTTACAAATTATGGTTTTGTAAGTATAAATTATGTGTAACTTGATTATTCTGAGCAGTTTTACTTTTGCAGAGTTCTTCAAAATATCTAAACTTCTTCACGAAAATTTGTGTATTGGATTTATTTCGTGCTTTGATTAATTCTAACAACATTGCATGTGCTAATTAATTTTCAAAATTTATTATATTTGTTATGTATGGTCAAGAACACCACATATTCGCCTCCTTTAGGTGTTGTTTGGATTTGGAAGGGTGTAAATCGCACTATATAGGGGAATAACATCCTTATTCTACATCAAAGAGTTAATTTTAGTATATATCCACATTTGCACTTTGCGGAATCTACCCACAACCGCACGGGTACATGTGGTATATATCCCACACGAATAGATCGATAGTGAATGCGGAGCAATTTTTAACCACTCACCTTAACAAACCTAATTGTTTGGGACCATTGGAGTAATTTCACGAAGAGCCGAAAGAGTAGATCTAACTTTGAGTCAACTAGATGTCGGGTACCCTGTACTAGGAAAGATGCCCTAAAATCGAACAAAAAATAAAAGAGATACCCAAAGGGCCAAAGTTAACTCCAAGGTTTGAATTTTCACAGATGCTTTTCTTTCCACTGCCAAGCCAATCTTTTTCACCCCAAATCAAATCTTGGGACCCATGTGTGGGCACTTGGGCTTTGTTTGGCAATGAAATAGAAAAAAAAATAGTAGACTCATAGTAGCAAATTTAATTAATATGAGAAAAAAAAATAAGAATATATTGTATAAAAAAGTAAAAAAAATTTATTTTATAATAATTTTTTTTATTTAAATAGTAATAAAAAGTGATGATGTAATATAAAAAACAAAAATATTGGGTTAATTTTAAGAAATCTTTTTTTGAATATTTTTGGTCCCGGTCTTTGCCAAACACAGCCCAAGAGAATGGAGTGTAAATATATCATCACTTTTTACTACAATTGCTTTTAGGTGAGTAATTATCTCAGCTTTGAAAAACAAGTCTCCTAGCATGGCCAAACAATCTTATTCCATCCTCTTCTAAAACATGATAAGAATAGAATAACACAACAAAGACTTTCTCATGCAAATTGTATAAAACATTTGATTCGTAGTTCTAAATTAAACCCTAATAACAACATGATTAATTTCTAAGACCTTAAAAAAAAAAAAACAGTTGGTTAATATATATAGATTGTCAAGAACAAGAACTACATGGTAAATTTGAAGGTCTAAGCACAATATCTAACCTTAAATTTCCCTCTCAACTTCATTAATTAACATAGAAAAGTTACATTAATTAAAGAGAAAGCTTGAGGTCTAATTCTTCTTTCTCCTCTTGATCTTCTTTCTTTGATCCTTCATCTCCTTCTTGAGAAGAACCCACAATGGATTTGAACTGAGATTCCTCTTCCATGAAGTCTCCACGTTCGAAAGTGGGCTTCCACACTTGGATTTGCTTCATCTCCTCGTCAACAACGACTTTCTGCTTCTTCTTCTTTGCATCAAAGTCATTCTTTAAACGCTCACGAGCCTCTCTAATGTTCCTGATAATAGCAAAAAACTGCTCTATTTTCTGTTCTTCATCTTCATCTTCTATGCAAATCTTTCTCTTCTTCCCTCCTGCTGCTGCTGCTGCACCCTCCATGTGATGATGATGCTTAAGCAGGAAGCCAAAAGGGAACAGAAGAAGAGAAAGCATGCAACTTCTAGGATGCTTCTGCGCTACTTCTTGAGAAAAGGTTCAATTATATAAGGTCACGGTCATGGGGTTAAATCATTTATTATATTATTATTCATTGTACCCAAATGACCCAATTGCCATATTCTCCCAACTCCTATTCTCCCACTAAAATTTATTTTATGAGTGTATTTCTGTAATTTCTCAGAGTAGTTGAGTGATCGGCGTCATCAAACTTGCAATGTGACGAAAACATATGACGAAACTTCGGTTGAGCCTTTTTTATTTTTTTACTCCTCGTCGTTTTTTTAACAAAAGAAAGAAAAAAAAATATATATATATATATATATATATATAAAAAGTTGTCTACTGTAATACTTTTTTGGAAGTCTTTCTTAATCTTTTATTATTTACAAACTACCTTTAAACTTTAAAAATGTGATGAAAGGATATCCGTGCATGAATCTTTAATTTTTTTTTAAAAAAATAATATTTTAAAAATTTTAACAAGATTTAATTAAAAATCCTAATGGATGTCTGAAATTGGAAAAAAAAAAAATTAAAGATAAACACTAAATTAAGAGGAATAATTGCAAAAGTAATAAAAGATCAAGAGTAATCAGTAAATTTTTTTTTTTTTTTTTTTTTAATTTGGCTTAAGTAACTAGCACCTATCTTTAGAATATATTATGCTTGTTAATACTTTTTATAAAAGGTGGTTCTTGTATTTTTGTTTGAAAAGAATATTCTGATGAGACAATTAAAAAAATAAGTAGTTTTAAGTGTTTTGTGTTATTTTTTAATATTTTTTTTTGTTTTTTTTGTTTTTAAATAAAGAGTAAACATAAAAGGGAGAAGGTAAAAAAAAAATGTTATCATACAAAGCCATAGATTTTCACATAGATTTTTAATTACGTATTCTCTTAGAGTATATAATTCTCACATAAAAATTACCTACAAATATTAATTTAATATACTGAATTAAAGGAAAATTTTCAAACCATTTTTTACTAGATTTTCAAACCCAATTTGAAAAAAAAAAAAGAAAAAAAAAAGACATATATAAGGTTCTACGCTGCAATTTTTGGGGCTTTCGTTAATAACTTTGTTGATTGGTCTTACTTTATCCTTTCCCTTATTTCCCTCCCAATTTTCTGGTTTGACTACACTCTACACCTACAACATTATGAGCACTTGATTTATTTAGTTATTTATTAAGTCATGGTTTCTATTATTTATTATTATTATTATCATTTATTTTTATTTTTTTCTTTTTGTCGGTGAACCTATTGTTTCTTTTGACAGAATCGTATTTTTGTGATCCCTCTCACCTGCAAAGTACATGGACTGGGCTCTCACTCAATGGGGTAAGTGAACTTGTAGCTCAGCAATTAATCATATCTCTGCATGTGACTCTGCCAAGAAATTAAACGACATTATAATACAAGTTCTATCATATAAGATTTTCTGTATAATATATATATATATAGGGACGAATTTAGGGGGACCGGTAATGGCTATGGTCCTCCCAAATTACAAGAAAAAAAATTTAAAGTCAAAAAAATAATTTAAGATATTTTTTGTCAATTAATTTATTTTAAAAAAAATTAACTTTTAATCATTTCAAACTCAAAGTTAACTCCGTCTCTTTTTATATATATATATATATATATATATATATAAAAGAAGCAGAAAAGAGTGGCGGCTATGAGTACATGAAATTTTGTTATAATTTATTTGTAAGTAAACTTTATTAAAAGAAGAAGGAAGAAAAGAAATACAAGTGCTACAGCACAAGCAAGCCCCAACAAAAAAATAATAATGACATAGCTAGAAGAAAAGACTTGAGGGAACGTCACGTGAAACCTTTATTAAAAGAATTATTTACCATATTCTTGTTTTAATTAATTCTAAATAAGGACGGATAAAAGACAAAAAACTGACCCATCACCAGAACTGCTCTTCTCGTTAATTAATTTATTTTTATACGGCCGCTGCACAAAAGAGAGTTATGTTGACAACATCCAAAGTAAAGTAAAGTAAGGTATCCTGACAACATCTATCACTCGAACAGATGCTGCATTTATCGCAGGATCCTGAGTCAAATCCTTAAAAGAAAAGAAAGAAAGAACGAACATGAAAATAATAAATGATTTCTGAGTTTCCTTAATTCCCAAGTTGTACGCGACACGACCAGAGCCGGCCCTAGGTTTTCTCCTAGAGAGACAAAAGCTGCCCTGTAGTGAGGAGGAAGGTAGCCGTCCTCCTTCTACTGTACTGCACCGCTCTTCCTAAAATTGGTTAGGTTTTAAATTTAGTTTTTCAAATTTAAATCTAAGCTTCTTACGTGGTTTTGCTCAACCATGCACCAGCCCACCGTGCTCCCTGGCTCCTCACGACTTCATCTTGTCCACCACGCGCCATCCAATACACTTCACCTCCCTTGCCCCGACTGTTGTAGCTATTTGTTGGTTTTTTATTGTATTTTTGTTGTTTTTTTTTTTTAATAAGAGCTTAACTTCTGCTTAGATTTGCTTAATTTCATAAGTGGTTTTTTGGTTGAAGGTTTTTGTCTTGACCTTTGGGTCTATGAGTATTAATTTTGGTGTGAGAGTTTTGCTCCCATAATTGAAAAAATAAAAATTGGAAATATGGGCTATATATGTATTAGATTGAGTCTTTGTTCTATAATTGAAATTTGGACATAGGTTAGCGGATGTTGAAGTCATAGATAGTACCTAATTGTACAATTTTTATATTTTATTTCTATGACATTGTAACATCATAGCTTTGACTATGATTTAGCAGAGTTTTATGCTCTCTGATGCAAGAGCTTTATGCTCTTATCTTTTTTTTCAAGGAATAAATTAAAAAAAAAATTGTACACAACACACTTAATGAAATGGGATACGGAGGGATTCTCAGCAATTTGCTGTTTCAATTGATAGGCCAACTTGCTCAATAAATGTTGGGGTAGATTTGGCTATGTAAGAACCTCAAATAATTGGAAAAATTATGGTGGCTTGGGACCGATACGTAGTTCCGCCCCCGCCTAATAGGCATATACATCTGCTTAAACAAAAGACATATTGTTCGAGACATGTTGGGGGTAGAATTTGTATAAGATCAAGTGAGAGATGTTATACGTTGGAAGTTTTACATTGCTTGGGTATCAAGGAGATTGACCATTTATAAGGGTAAGGAGAAACCTCAACTCTTAAGGTAGCTTTTGGGTTGAGTTAAACCCAAGACTCATTTCTAATATGGTATCAGAGCCAGGTTCAATTGGCTATGGCCTACCGTCACCCATTGTCGCACGTGTTGGCTTGGATGTCCTCCCGTCACACGTGAGGGAGCGTGTTGGAAGTTCCACATTGCCTGGGTATTAAGGAGATTGGCCATTTATAAGGGTAAGAGAAAATTTCAACTCTTAAGTTAGCTTTTTGGTTGAGTTAGGTCCAAGACCCATTTCTAATATTATATATGGACAGCTAGCTAGGTTTTTTCCTAAGCTTAGAAAGTTATTAAACTATTACTGTAGTTGTAGTGTCCCAGAATTTTCAAAGCTATTTAAATAGATTATTTTGATAATGATGTTATTTTAATATCCATTGTAGCTAAGGATTTTAATTCTTGGGAAATTTATGAGAGTGGTAATTAGAGAATGGTAATTGGTGAAATAATAGGATAGTAAATGGTAGGTATAAGGATGGTAGAATAGAAGGTAGAATAGTATAGGTAGAATAGTATAGGGTTGGTAGAATAGTATAGGGTTGGTGAAATAGTATAGGGTTGGTGAAATAGTAAAATGAGGGTATAATTGTAAATTGAAGGTAGAATAGTGTTTGATTTTCTCCTATAAATAGAGCTCTTCTCCTTCACAATTTTCACCACTCATCTCCTCTCCCATCTCTTGCATATATTCTTCCTTCTTCCGCTTTTTACTCGGTCTTTCTTCTTTCTAAGAGTGTTTACTCAGAACAGAGAGAGAAAGGGCGAGACCAAGCGCTACAAGAAAGAAAGAACACAAGAGATAGCGGACTTTAGAAATTAGTTTCAAAAGATATACTAGTGGTGTTAGTCATATTGGAGCAACTAGATTCCTTCATACCACTTTTAGCTTCAGTCTAGAGGTAAGTAAATTCACTACCCCTTCTAAAATTACTTCATGTCATGCTATTTATTCATTCTTTAGTAAATTGTAAATGATTATTTTATTTATGTATTATGAAGTTATGTTGCATGCATGAAGGATTTCTAAAAGAATTATCTAGAAAGTTTCTATTTATTTAAACGCTTTCTAAATACAACAAGTTTATATTTGAAAAGGTTTTCAATTTGAGAAAAGAAAGTTGAGAAATGATGATGATTATAAGAAAGAAAAATGATGATAAACCCTCCTACATGTTGCCCTAAGATGCATCAAAAGAAGTACAAAGAAAAGTACAAGAGATGAGATAAATGTTTATGAAATGAGGGCACATGTATGGAGGAGAGTATTTTTGGCCCTAAGATAAGTAAAGATGAGAGTTCGGTACCGATACTCGGATGGAGGCGAAACCACTGAAGGAGGCTATGCCAGAAGGTGGTATTCCATCAACTAGACCGTTGAGTGCACCAAGAAAGAGTTAATTGACGGTCGGGCATGGCTGTGGCCACAGTTCAGTGCCATGGTCACAAGGACCCGCAACCCTCGTGCACAGGGGTAATAGTGTACATGGGCCCTATTATGAGAAAATGATACTATATTTTCAACGATGATATGCTATGATGATTTACAAAGATTATTTATAATGATGCATTATGATGATGATTTATAAAGATGATTTACAACGATGATCTATTACTAGATGTAATAGTATGTATATGTTACGGGAGATGCAACCGTACATACAGATATTATTATGGCTAGAATTATATTTATTTGTGAAAACGATTTTCAAAACTGAGAACAAGGAGTAAAACTATTTATGGTTGTGGATTTTACTTGCTGGGCCCCCTTTGGGCTCATTCAGGTTTATTTCTTGTTTTCAGGTAGAAAGGATGCTGGAATAGGAGGCCGGAATGGGGTGGGAATAATTATTAATTTTCAAAGTCTTTTCATATAAGTTATTGTAATGATATGATATTCCGCAACTAAAGTTTAATGTTTTCTAATTCCGCTTGTAATAAAATCTCTTGAATAATGTTTTACGCATTTATTGTATCTTTTAAAATCAAGTACTCTGATAGACCTTATAGATCTTTGCAAGAATTTTTGTTGAAAAAGAAGAAAAGTGGCAAACTCAGTCTTAACGGACTGGGGATGTTACAGTAGTCCTTGTCTTTGGGTCGGGTGGTGGGTGGAGTGATTATGTTGGCGTTGGTTCTTTGGTGGTCATCAATGGGTGCAATACGTGGGAGCAGTGTTTCCTCCTGGCCCCTACAAGGCCAGAGAGGTCCACAGCCCTAGCCATATAATTTTCTGAATAATTCAACAAACTCATGAGCACATCTCATGAAATTAACACCTACTATATACGAGTTATCATCATGCCTTCATTTTAACAGTTTGAACTGACAATTCCACCATTTCAACAACTTGATATATTTCCCTGTAGCCTTTTTTTTCCTTTATTCAATTAAAAAAAAAAAAAAAAACTTAATATATATTTTTCTGCTCGGAAAGGAGGAGACAATAGTCTAGTTGGTAAATCAGCAGAGGTTAAGTCCTTTCCTTTTTTTTTTAGTGGTCGCGTGTTCGAATTCACTTGCGGTAGTAGTTGCGCGAATCAGATACTACTAAGAATGAGATTTATTGGCTTGTACTTTGGTGGGATTGTGGTAACGGACTCGCATTTTGAGATAGTAGCTATGACTCAAACCAAACAATTTACAGTGAGTGAGAAACTCTGATGGTCACGTCCAAGAGAAGAAATTACACTAATCACCCCTTCTCATCCTTTAGTTTAAAAAAAAAAAAAAAAAAAAAAAAAAAAA
>NC_081542.1:16985137-16992059 GCF_901000735.1 Corylus avellana
GCGAGGCCAAGAGCCATCCAGGATGCACCCCTCTCCAGCAGCTGGTCCATAGCTGGGAGGTGCTGACATGAGCCCTCGGCAGGGCACTGACATAGACATCACCGTCCGGTCTAGCCACCAGAAGGCTCTCGTAAATGGTGTTGTCATCGCATCTGGAGCCACCCTCTTTCCTCCACAGCACCCACAGGGCGCCACAGAAGGAAAAAGCAACAATGCCAAAACAAACAAAATCATACCAGTAAACTTGTAGTGCCATGTTTTGGCCAATTCTAGGCCTTCACGTATGAAGGCCAAAGGATTTTTGAAGACGAAAAGATATGAAGGCGTGGGATTGGCTTAATGTTGTTGTTGTTGGGTATAATTTGTCTAAACATTTTCAGCTGGGAAGAGCTAGCTGCTGCAGTTGATAGTTTGATACGAGAATGTTAGTTTTGACTGTCTGGTTTAGGATTTTCAACGTCACGTTTATGGATGTTTTTCTATTATTATTATTATTAAAGAAAGCATGGGGATTTGTCATGTTGACGCTACGGTCGGTGACAAAAGTTTGATAAAGCTGATCCCTTTTTTATTTTTTTGGCAACGAGAACAATTGTTGTTGTTGTCTTCTTATTTGTTTTGAAAGTTACATCCCTTAAATCTTCCACCTCCATGGAAAAGGGAATAATGATTGCTTCCAAACGATAAAAGTTCATCAACTCAACTTATTAAATTGACCCAAGACGTACGTTATTCTCAATATTGGTTTCTAAACAGGGCATGTCTCATTTTTAAGATTCAACCATAAAAAATACTAAATCATATACTTTTATTTTACTGGATTGATGTGTCAATATTCATCGATTCTTGAATTTTAAGAGTTGATAGTGAGATGGCCGTTATAGTATCTCTATATATAGCATTACTCTTTTATAATTGAGTAAGAGTAATGTTAGATTTATATTTTTATTCCACAACTATCTCATAATGCTGATGTGACAGTTACAACAGAAAATTTCATTTACCCTCCTTGAACTTTATCGCTTTTGCAATCTCCCTCTTAAAGCTCAAGAACTCTCAATTTAGTATATCGAATTTTTAAAAATCTGCAATTTCACCCATCTCGTTAAGTTTTGGGGGGTTAAATTAGAAAGTCAAATGATGACATTATCATTATACCCCTATAAACTTTATGAAATTACACAATAATCCTTAAATTGCAACTATTAGTTTTATTTATTTATTTTTTCAAAAATGAAATTAAAAAAAAAAAAAAAAAAAACTATAGATCACAAAAATGAAAAAAATGATAAAAGTTCAAAGGGGTTGCGTAAAGTTTCTATCGGGAGTTGATTAGGATTACCACGTTAACATTGTGGAGAGTTGTGGAATAAAAATATAGTATATATATTGAATAATATTGCTCTTCATACCAATTTATGATGTTGCAACTTTTATTTTATTTTATTTAAATAGATAAAAGATGTGAAGCCTGAAGAGTTGCTTTACAATTCTTCTACAATTTGGTTACAGGTTTCACTAGGCAGGCAGGCGGGTGGTTTCATTAATGGGTGAAAAAGTTTCGACCCGCTTGGCCCATGGGGATATGTGGTTTGGGCTTAATTGCCCGGTCCAAATGGATCTCTACAGCTCGGGATGGATACAGGTCTATCAGTATATCTTGTTTGAAATTCAGGTACAACTTACTTACAAAATAATAATAATAAATAAGGTACAACTTAATTAATAGAAAGATTTCATAATTGAAGTCTCCCAGAATATTTTTCCAACTTAGCCGCAATTCTTGATTATACTTTATTCAACAAGTCTTTGGGGGCAGTCCCACATTATTAATAGCTCAACATGCATGTGTGACTGCTAAACACTGAATTTGGACATGTATTCTTGCAAATTGCATCAATTAAAAATGTGTTTCTTCCCTAAGTTTTAGGTTGATGATGATTAATTTGGTGACAAGCAGTAATTACAAGTAATTTTTTCACCATGCGCATGTGACAAAATTACATCTTGTTGGTCTTGTAATTAATACCACTAAATTGGGTCTCAAGGTGTTTTATGGTTTGTTGGCCAAGACAGAGTAATGGAATGTCAAGAACCATAAGCAAATTTTGCTATTTAAGTTGTCCGTAATTTAGTCGGTAAATATGAGAGTCCTTTTAAGATTTATCTGTCAGAATGACCCTGTTTGCCTAAGGCGCGGAATGACACTGTAGTTGGAACGGTATTGTTCCAGGTACAGTAACGTACAGGATGTCCCTTATATATGCACAAAAATCCTGCCTAATTTTCAAAAAAACTTAACTCACTCACACACCCCAAGGTTACTGCAGTAACCATTTAACAACTAACCTAACCATGGAGCTTACTAACTCACTTTCTCTTTCAACAAAAAAGAAAAAAAAAAAAAGAAGGAAAAAAAATTCTCTGCAGTAAAGAACTTGTAGCTTCTCCCACCTTTTTTCAAGAAAATCTCTTCTTCCTACATCCACTTTCTCTTTCAACTAAAAAAAAAAAAAAAAAAAAAGGAAAAAAAAAATTTTCTGCAGTAACGAGTTCTCCCACATTTTTTCAAGAAAATCTCTTCTTTCTAACTCCACTTTCTCTTTCAAAAAAAAAAAAAAAAAAGGAAAAAAAAAATTTCTGAAATGGTCACTGCAGTAACTTTGGGGTGTGTGAGTGAGTTGAGTTTTTTTTGAAAATTACGCTTGACTTTTGTGCACATCTGCTGCACATCTTGTACAGTACTGTAGCTGAAACAGTACCGTTCCAGCTACAGTGTCATTCCACGCCTTAGGCAAACAGGGCCAACATGTCTTGAACAACTTGCTTTTTATAGGAGTTTTCTCACATTCGTTATCCGGGTTGTTAGCGATCCAAACAACAAATTGCTTGCCAACAATCCGGATCCGTTGTAGGTTTCTTAGTTCCACTCCTTAACAGCTTTGCAGCGTGGGTAATCTCTCTGGCATCATTTTTACCAAATATATGATTGCCTAGATAGGAACATTTTACCACACCATTTTTCCCCAAATACATGATTGCTTAGGAACATTTTACCACACTGGCGCGGTATTCACAACTGAGTTTCAAGTGGGCAAAGTCCAAAGAGTATATAATTCATATTTAATAAGTCACCATCAAGTTGACAATTTATAAATACTTCCAAACCATCTAGCAAGAATTTCTTCCAAGATGCAAAACATATACTCCCCAACCCACCCTTCCTTAGAAAAGGCCCCAACTTTTTCTTTAATTTTTTAGGGGACAGAAAATGATCAGATTCTGTGTAATGAACTGTAGCCTATCTAAGAATGTGTCGGAGTAAGTAGCGTCCGACCAATCTCTTACATAAGGTCGAACGTTATAAGATAATAGGACAACCTCATTGCACGAAGTCTAAATCCAAATGAAAAAAATATATGATTCATCATGATACATGACATGACATGATGAAATACATAGCTAGGTAGACAAGATTGATGGATTTATGAAATGGAAAATGGAAAAAAGATAACAACATTGCCGATTACAAGGAAAATGCACATGGAAGTGCTGGTAACAAGGTTTGACTTCAAAAAAGTAAAATCCATTTCAATTTTACAAAGAAGCCAATCAACCATAAAATATTGGGTAGCTCGTGAATTCAAACCCAGTAGCATTAATTCTTAGACAACCGCCGGACTGTTATTAACAACCGTGAAACCTCCATCGACAGCCATGTTATGCCCACTGATGTAAGCGGATTCATCAGAAGCAAGAAACAGAGCAGCCTCTGCAACATGCTTTGCCTTCAACGTAATCCCCTTCAGGTTGGCTGCCGCACAACAATTAGCTTCCACCTCACCTGGCTGCAGATTGTAAGCCTTACACGAAAGCGGCGTGGCGATTCCAAACGGCGAAATGCAGTTGACTCTAATCCCATAAGCCCCAAGCTCGCTGCAGGCCGACCGGACTAGGCCGACAAGAGCATGTTTCGATGTCGTGTATGCATGGGGGCCACTTCCGCCGATCGAGGATGCCACGCTTGTAGTGCAGATGATGGATCCGCGTATGTTTCTCCCCACCATGGCTCGAGCCGCGTGCTTGATTGTCGCAGCCACTCCACGAACGTTTGTCGCCATGGTGCTGTCAAGACCGTCGATGTCAAGCTCTAGGATGGTTGTCAATGGGCCCATGACTCCGGCATTGCTGAACAAGATATCCAGGCTGCCGTATTTCTCCAAGGTGTAACTCACCGTTTCCTCAACTTGCTTCTCGTCTCTTACATCGCAATGGCGATAAGTAATCCTCTCTGCACCAATTGATGCAGCAATTCCATTACCCAATTCGTCTTGAATGTCAACAGCAACAACAAAAGCTCCATTCTCTGCAAATAATCTGGCTGCCTCCTCACCAATTCCGCTTGCTGCACCAGTGATGAGGGCCACCTTACCCTCTAACCTGTGGATTATTGAGAATAAACGATCATGTTAAACATGTCTGTATGTACAGAGGCAGATCTAAAGTTTGTCGAAGAAAGAAAACCTTACCTTGGCTTAGACATTGGTTGCTCTGTTTTCTCTTCTCAAACTTCCAAATAAGCCTCTTGGATCTGCTGCTTATATTAACTTTTGTCATGTACATTTATAAGATTTACAATGCTGCTCAGCTCAACAATGACACATGTAACAAACCCGTATGTTTTTTTTAGTGATACGACCGATAGACACCGTCACATTAACACCTAGTAAAATGAGGGTATAGTATGTAGTATTACTTTTGTTTTTAGTGAAGAGACAATGCTTATTGTTCTTTCTAAAAAAAAATTAAAAATTGATGGACACTGCTATATTAACCTAGTCTTAATAAATGGCAAACGTGTAAGGTTATCGATCCCGTATAATTACTATTTTAATATCTTTGGTTTTGATGAAAGAAAAAAGATTAGGAAATGAAGTTATAGAGAGGGCCCATCCACATTGATCCAAGTCAACTGTTGATATAGATATTATAGAATTGATCATAATGTATAATTGGAGTAAGAGTGTACAGCAATTTACGCAAGTCTGTGTATAAATTAATTGCTCTGACTCGAGTGTTTGCTTGATTTAAATTATTTATTCTTCTCAACTCTTCCATGAGTTCCATGTTAGCACGATCCCATTAGCCAGCCACAGCCCACGCCGTTGCAATTGTTGATAGGGATATTATTTAGGTTAATTAGCTAGCAAGGAATACTAGTGTAATAATTTAATGTATGTGTATACAGTAGGAAATCTAACGGGCATGACTTTTTCTTTTTCTTCTCATTTATCAATCTAACTTAATTCTGTATTCAAATATTGTAGTAGAATAATTTTAAGAAGAAGGCCTTTAAAAATGTAAAAAGAGATGTTTAGGATGTGTTTGGCAAATGAGTGGGTCGAACTTGACCCAAAATCTTAAAAAATTCTTTTCTAAATCAACCTCAACATTCTTACATTTTACATCACATTAATCACTTTTTATTACCATTCAAATAAAAAAAATCACTACAAAACAAAATTTTTCACTTTTTTATACAAAACATTCTTACTTTTTTCTCTCACATCAATTAAATTTGCTACAGTTCCGACCTACTTCTTAAGTCTACTCTTTTGCTAAACATAACCTTAAAGTCCAAGAACTTTAAAAAAAGGAAGGAAGGAGCCATTTTCCTCATTCGAATTATTTTCGCAAGGAGTCAAGTACATACAGAAAATAACGTCAATGAAAAGGAGGAGACGAGCGCCCTCTCAAACTTTAAGACATGTTTGGTAAACTTCTCTACATCTCTTTTCGCTTCTCAAACGCTAAAAACTAGTTTAAAAAATCAGTTAGCCAAATGGGTTTTCATGCATGATTCCTACTACTAACACATTTCTCAAAATACAAAATATTAATGTTTTTTCATCTTTAAAAAAAAAAAAAGAAAAAAAAAAAGAAGAAATAAGATGTTTTTTCAAGGCCACCTTGTATAGGATCCAATGCAAGCCCGATCTTCCACACTCATCACTCTTTGGTAGACAATAATACTACTAGGTCTAGGTTTCATAGGTTGTGGTGCTCGAGTTAGTGCCCGATTGTATCACATTTTGATTTGACAACAATGTCTTGGGCCTTCTTTGTAGGCAAATACTTTGCTGAAATTTGCCTAGTTTTAAAATTTTGTTGAATATGGCTGAATATAAAATATTCTTATACTCCTCGGATAAATTTGGTTCATACCAATAAAAAATAATTGATTTAATTAATATTTTAATTAGCACTTCTTTTTAAGTGTGAGTTTAAAATAAAAGGCGAATGACAGAAATAAATATTATGTAACATTTTGGTCTCATATTAAAGGAAGATGAGTAGTCTACATGAAGTAGGTGGCCAGTCATGGTCTATAAAGAAACTCATATGATGATTCATGGAAAACTTTATATTCATCATTCATGGATCTACCTCATGAATGATGATGGGGTAGATCCATCTAAGTTTAACATTGCTTACTTATTAAAAGTTCGTTTGAGATTGTGGTTTCAATAAGTACGATTTTAAAAATTGTGTTTTTAAAGATTTCGTTTTTCAAATTTCTACTTTTTAAAATTGTAAAAGCGTTTGGAAAAATATGTTAAAAAATACTTCTTTTTTTTCATTTTTTTTTTTATCAAATATTTGTTATGCGAAATCGTGATTTTAGTTTAAATTTATGCTTTTTAAATAAGCATCCCTACCATGCTTATAAAAATCGCGTATTTTTTTTCCTTTTCTATTTAAGATTAAGTGCTTTTAAAAGTACAATGTTAAATACCTTACGTTTTACGATATTTTTAAAAATACAAATTATTTTTACAAAATCGCAATCCAAAACGCATCGAAAGTAGAATTGAATTTTAGAAGTGAATTTAGTAAAGTTTTCATTTTTGAGTGATAGCCT
>NC_081542.1:16992159-17055886 GCF_901000735.1 Corylus avellana
AAACTTTATTAAAAGAAGAAGGAAGAAAAGAAATGAGGGATGATAGGGACCCAACTTTTTTGCTCAATAAAAGTCCAATTTTTACCTTATTTTTTAAAAACAAAATAAAAAATAGAATTTAAAAAAAAAATGTCATTATTATGAAGAAAAATACTATTTTTCATTTTTTTAAAAAATACCAAATAAAATAAAGGCAAAAAATAGATAGGATTGCTTCAGATATTTTTTCTATTTTTTATTTTGTTTTTTTTTAAAAAAAAATAAGACAAAAATTAAACTTTTATTAAATAAAAAAGTTAAGCCTTTAGCATTTTTCAAAAGAAATACAAGTGCTACAGCACAAGCAAGCCCCAACAACCAAAAAAGCTTCATAAACAATAATGACATAGAAGAAAAGACTTGAGGGAACGTCACGTGAAACCTTTATTAAAAGAATTATTTACCATATTCTTGTTTTAATTAATTCTAAATAAGGACGGATAAAAGACAAAAAACTGGCCCATCACCAGAACTGCTCTTCTCGTTAATTAATTTATTTTTATACGGCCGCTGCACAAAAGAGAGTTATCTTTAAAGCTTTTCAAGCTGCAACATCCAAAGTAAAGTAAAGTAAGGTATCCTGACAACATCTATCACTCCAACAGATGCTGCATTTATCGCAGGATCCTGAGTCAAATCCTTAGCAGAAAAGAAAGAACGAACATGAAAATAATAAATGATTTCTGAGTTTCCTTAATTCCCAAGTTGCACGCGACACGACCAGAGCCGGCCCTAGGTTTTCTCCTAGAGAGACAAAAGCTGCCCTGTAGTGAGGAGGAAGGTAGCCGTCCGCCTTCTACTGTAGTGCACCGCTCTTCCTAAAATTGGTTAAGTTTTAAATTTAGTTTTTCAAATCTAAATCTAAGCTTCTTACGTGGTTTTGCTCAACCATGCACCAGCCCACTGTGCTCCCTGGCTCCTCACGACTCCATCTTGTCCACCACACGCCATCCAATGCACTTCACCTCCCTTGCCCCGACTGTTGTAGCTATTTGTTGGTTTTTTATTATATTTTTGTTGTTTTTTTTTTTAATAAGAGCTTAACTTCTGCTTAGATTTGCTTAATTTCATAAGTGGTTTTTTGGTTGAAGGTTTTTGTCTTGACCTTTGGGTCGATGAGTATTAATTTTGGTGTGAGAGTTTTGCTCCCATAATTGAAAAAATAAAAGTTGGAAATATGGGCTATATATGTATTAGATTGAGTCTTTGTTCTATAATTGAAATTTGGACATGGGTTAGCGGATGTTGAAGTCATAGATAATACCTAATTATACAATTTTTATATTTTATTTCTATGACATTGTAACATCATAGCTTTGACTATGATTTAGCAGAGTTTTATGCTCTCTGATGCAAGAGCTTTATGCTCTTATCTTTTTTTTCAAGGAATAAATTAAAAAAAAAATTGTACACAACACACTTAATGAAATGGGATACGGAGGGATTCTCAGCAATTTGCTGTTTCAATTGATAGGCCAACTTGCTCAATAAATGTTGGGGTAGATTTGGCTATGTAAGAACCTCAAATAATTGGGAAAATTATGGTGGCTTGGGACCGCTACGTAGTTCCGCCCCCGCCTAATAGGCATATACATCTGCTTAAACAAAAGACGTGTTGTTCGAGACATGTTGGGGGTAAAATTTGTAGAAGATCAAGTGAGAGATATTATACGTTGGAAGTTTCACATTGCTTGGGTATTAAGGAGATTGGCCATTTATAAGGGTAAAGAAAAACCTCAACTCTTGAGTTAGCTTTTAAGTTGAATTAGGCCCAAAACTCATTTCTAATATGGTATCAGAGCCAGATTCAATTGGCTGTGGCCTACCGTCACCCATTGTCGCACGTGTTAGCTTGGATGTCCTCCCGTCACACGTGAGGGGGCGTGTTGGAAGTTCCACATTGCCTGGGTATTAAGGAAATTGATCATTTATAAGAGTAAGAGGAAACCTCAACTCTTAAACTAACTTTTGGGTTGAGTTAGATCCAAGACCCATTTATAATATTATATATGGACAGCTAACTAGGTATTTTCCTAAGCTTAGAAAGTTATTAAACTATTACTGTAGTCCTTGTCTTTGGGTCGGGTGGTGGGTGGAGTGATTATGTTGGCGTTGGTTCTTTGGTGGTCATCAATGGGTGCAATACGTGGGAGCAGTGTTTCCTCCTGGCCCCTACAAGGCCAGAGAGGTCCACAGCCCTAGCCATATAATTTTCTGAATAATTCAACAAACTCATGAGCACATCTCATGAAATTAACACCTACTATATACGAGTCATCATCATGCCTTCATATTAACAGTTTGAACTGACAATTCCACCATTTCAACAACTTGATATATATTTTTCTGCTCGGGAAGGAGGAGACAATAGTCTAGTTGGTAAATCAGCAGAGGTTAAGTCCTCTCTTTTTTTTTAGTGGTCGCGTGTTCGAATTCACTTGTAGTAGTAGTTGCGCGAATCAGATGCTATTAAGAATGGGCTTTATTAGCTTGTACTTTGGTGAGGTTGTGGTAATGAACTCGTCTTTTCAGATAGTAGCTATGACTCAAACCAAACATTTTACAGTGAGTGAAAAACCCTAATGGTCACGTCCAAGAGAAGAAATTACACTGATCACCCCTTCTCATCCTTTAGTTAAAAAAAAAAAAAAAAAAAAAAAGCAAGAGAGCTCGCTCATTTTTTTCGATCGAGGTCCCTGTATGATGATGATACATTCAAAATTTATACAATTATGGCCAAATTTATTATAGAAATCTACTTGCATATAAGCCACACATAATTCCTGTTGTTCCAGCCATGCATACTATAACTTTTCAGACAAGTTATTCATGTGAAATAGTTTTTCTTTAATTTTTTATTCTTGAGAATATCTATCCCTCTAAAAAGGAGAGGACTAATTATTCCTTTACTGTAGAATAGCATCTGGTATTATTAATTCTTCCAACAAAAACCATCAACAAGAACAATTAAAAATAAATAAAAAAAAAACTAAAAATGCAATGAACAAAACCACTCTATCTCTCTCTCTCCTTCACATTCAAATACACAGCAAATTAAAGGAAACAGCTAGCTCCGCCCATTTTATCAATGGTTTCTTTGATAAATGTTTGTGATTATATAAATGTGAAAAGTAATTTCAAGTGTACGTTTTTGAATATTTTATACGTAGAATTATTTGTTAAAGATTTTACTTTTTACCTTTTTTTTCCGCTAAAAAACAAAAATTAATCGTAAAAAGCACTAGTAAACGAGCACTTATTCTTTTCATCCCGATAAAAGGAACAGTGGCCCGGGTAACTTATAGTTGGCTCCATGAGGTTGGACTAATTCGTATTTGATAATCACTTTTTTAAGGTTTTAAGACATAATTAAGAAGTCTATGTTCAATTGGAGAACAATTTGGAGGGTGTACTAGTGTCAGCTTGCTCTTTTTAATAACATAAATTATTTTTTTACACTCATAGAAGTGTCCTTATTCTTTATATGGTGGACTGAATATAAGTCTCCTCCTCTTTTATAAAAAAATATGGGTAATTTCACTTACTTCGATAAAGTTATCCTCTTTTTGTAAACACTTCTTAATGTTCAAAGTGAGTTGTAAACACTTCTCAATGCTTAAAGTTTCTCACTTTGGTATATCGAACTTTGATTTCTTTTCATTTTCTCCCTTCCATTAGGATTGTTTGTTAAATTCTAAAATATTCTTACTGAAATTACTCATTATACCGTTTAATTTAACTGCAATATGCAACGGAAAGGAAAAAATGGAAGAAAATCAAAATTCAATACACCAAAATAAGAAACTTTGAACATTGGGAGTATTTGCAAAAGGCGCATAACTTCATGAGGTAAGTGAAATTGCCCCTAAATAGTAATAATAATAATAATAAAGTACCATTAATTAGGCTATTGGAATTGGTGGTATCAGATAGTTTAATTAGTTAATTAAGTCTCATGTTGAAGCACATGCATTTTTTTTTTTTTTTTTAAGAGAATTTCCTCCAACTTTTAAATAATATTATTAAAAAAATAAAGCATATAGTACTTCTCATGTATATGGTTAAAAAACACATAACAATTTTATAAACTAAATTCTTCTAATTAATCCAATTTAAAGAAATGTCATCTTCAACTATACCAAAAGAAAAATAAAAAGAAAGCAATATGTTCTTTTTGACCCCTAATAACCAGAATGTGCAACGTACCCTTGGGCCTTTGTGAACCAAGCTTTTTCATTGGAATCTAGACATTGAAGCAGTACAAAATAAAAATTAAAAAGATTTACTAAATTAATTGGGATAATATATAGTCCATAATTCCAAATAAATAAATAATAAATAGATAAAAGGGGTCTGCATATTCCTCCACTTAATCACATACATCATGATTCATGATGTATGAATCATACATCATCCATAGTAGATAATCATGCAATTAATTAATATTCTGCAAAAAGCGCAAACGCTAGAGTGAGAGCCTTAGGTCTAACCCTTCTGTATCATTTTCCTTATTACCTCCTCCTCTCTGAGAAGAAGAACCCACTAACAAGGCCGTCACCGGCGGAGGGTTTTTGAACGGAGCCGCCACCGCCACCGCCGCCGCCGCCGCCTCTTCCGGCGCCATGAAATCTTCACGTTGGAACGAGGGTTTCCAAACTACAGCCAGCTTCTCTTCCCCGACCTTCCTCTTGAGCCTCCTGTTCTGATCATCTCCCCCGTTGAATGCACTCGAGCCACTCATCAAACGGTCGCGAGCCTCGCGAAGGTTTTTGATAAGAGCAAAGAACTTGTCTATTTTTTGTTCATCATCATCTTCTTCCTCCTGATGATGATCTTCAATATCATGGCTAATCTTTCTCTTGTTGGTTGCAGTAGTGAGCTCCATAGCCTCCATGGAAGAAGCATGCACCTAATTTCTAGGTTGCTTCTACGC
This sequence comes from Corylus avellana, assembly GCF_901000735.1. Classification (NCBI taxonomy): domain Eukaryota; kingdom Viridiplantae; phylum Streptophyta; class Magnoliopsida; order Fagales; family Betulaceae; genus Corylus; species Corylus avellana. Next base: position 16,997,132 of record NC_081542.1, read on the forward strand.
TACTTCTCGGACAGACACTCTCACTTATAGTACAAGGTCAAGGTCATGCGCTCCAATCATTTCACTTTCAATGTGATGCACAACTTACACGATCATGACACATTTCACAAATTTCACTCTACTAATACTCATTTACATTTACATTTACATTTACATTTACGCCTCTAAACTTAACTATGGCCCAGCGTATGTATGTCGAATCTACAAACTACCAAAATGTTCTGAGTCATCATCTATGTCAAATTTGGCGGTTAGTTAGAATGGAAAAACGTAGACACACATGACTAGCACGTGCACCTGAGTCATTTTTGTGTGACTAATTTACCCATGTTTTTGCATTAGAATGTTGATTAAAAAAATGGTTAACTTCACAAAAGTCCTCGAACTTTCAACCATTTTAAGAAAGACTTCTTAAAGCTTAAAAACTCTCAAATTTACTTATCGAATTTTTAATTTGATGCAATCTATCTTATTCGTTAAGATTTAGTGTTAAATCTTAACAGAGGCTATGAAAATACCAAAAATACCCTCAGTGTTTCTTTCTTTTTTTAAAAAAAAAAAGGTTAATGTGAAATTAAGGGTAAATTTAAAATTTTATAAAAGTTTTGAGGGTATAAATGTCATTTCATCAATTTTAACGTTTGTTTAACGCCAAACCTTCTCGGAGGGGGGTATATTGCATCACATTAAAAGTTTGAGAGGTCCTCAAGGGATAGCTCAATCGACTAGAAACCACGCTTTATGAAGCGGAAGTCACTAGTTCGAATCATCTCTCTCCCCTTCCGTGTGGACATGTCAAAAAAATTAAAAAAAAGTTTGAGAGGTGAAAATTAAGAGCTTTTAAGCTTTACAAAAATCTTTTTAAATGTGTGAAAGTTCAAAAGACATTGGTAAAGTTTCCCCTTAAAACAAATCGCTATGCAACCACTCTTAGCATAATAGCTTTTGAACAAAGAGATGGCTGCTTTCTCAAGAATATTAGATGGGTGATCACTCCATCGACCACCTTGCAACAAAACAACATACGAACAAAGAAGTGGTCATGCAGGCACCCCTTCGCTCAAATGGGGGATGGCTACATGATCACGCCCCGTATGTTGAGATGGAAGTGGCCGCGTTGTCATTGTTCTGTTCAATTCAGGGTGATTATACGGTTACCCTTAATAGAACAACATCTTAACAAAAGGATAATTGCACAAGTACCCCTCTATCCAGATAGGGGTGTAGCCACCCCTCATAAAAGGATAACTCAAAACATTTTGATAATTTGTATACATGAGAGTTGCAATGATTTGTAATAAGATGTTAGTTTGAGAAATAAAATATAATTTATCTTCTATTTTTTTTTTTTTTCAAAGGACATGGAGCTTTGTTTAATAGATTTTGAAATGTCCTCTCCTTTCCCCCAACTACTACCAAATTTGAGGACACAAATATTACTTCTATTAAAGATTTAAAGACATTAATAATATTATAAATTAATTAGATGATAAATTGAGGAACATGTGTACTTTTGGGCCTAGATTCCTCTCTACCTCTGTCCCACGTAAGTTCTGCACACATAACGTGATGCACACCGTATGACTATGACATTGATATATCAGGAAGAATTTTCTCACAGTTTTCTTTTGATTATTTTTCACCAAATGTGTCTGCACGTGTGCACATGTTGCAATCAATGAATCAACGCTCTTCTTTTTCTTTCCCCTACTTTTTCTTTTTGTTTTTTTGTTCTCTTTTTAAAACAATAATTAATTAATGCATGCCTCCTTTTCTCAATTAAATTAATGATTAGTGATTGACTGTGGCTGACTCTGCTTCAAATTCTGTTTTTGGATCACTTTTTGCTAAAAATAAAAAAAAATCAAAAAAAATCAAAATTTAATGGGGTAATTACTTTTTGCCTAATGAACTACAGCGCTTTGATATTTTCTCTCTATGAACTATTAACTATGACACATGACTCTATTAAACTATTATTTTATGATAAAAAGCTCAATTTCGTCAATCAAATGAGTTAAAATTGACTGTCAACAGTCATGTGCTATTATTATTATTATTTTTTTTTTTTTTTTTTTTTTTCACTTTTGCCCTCATTTTAAATTATTTTTATGTGTTGGATTAGGGTTTAGGGGGGTGTAAGCATTATTTTCTTGGTCTGAAGTGAGAAAAAGTGAGAAATTTTTTTTTTAAAATGGCACATGACTTGTACATGACCGTTAACCGTCAATTTTATCTTCTTCGACTGACGGAATGAGGCTTTTTGCCATAAGATGGTAGTTTGATTGGATCATGTGTCATGCTTGATAGTTTATGAAGAGAAAGTGCCAATGCGCTGTAGTTCATGAAGACAAAAAGTAATTACCCCAAATTTAATTTATATTTTGAACAAATATGATCAGCTTAATAGGTAGTTGAATTAAACAAAAAAAAAAAAAAAATTAAAACCCAATTTAGAACAAAACTTTATTATATTTCTAATAATATAAGCCAAAAACTATTTACCTCTTGAAGCACATCGTACCATCACCATAAAGGGCATGAAGTTCATATTAATTTGGTGAACCTAATCTTGTTTTGTTGGTAGAATTTGTGGAAGCACATTGATGATTAATGATGGTGGTAGTGAAATATTTGACATGACAGAAACTAGAATGCCCGACACAAGTTGTTGGAGAATTAATATATTAATTTGTCCAATATATATAATTAATATATATACAAGACACTAGAAGGGACCGAGTAAAGTTTAGCAGCAGCACATATCACCTAACAAAACATGTTCAATATAATCTAATTTAATGACACCAGTATTTTACAGAAAGAGGAGTTTTCCACGTGGTTTATATAAAGAAGGAGAGTTTCAAATTGACCAGTTCTTTTTGAATGATAACTCAGATGTAACTAGCGTTTTTTTTTTCTAAGTTGTTACGTATATAGTCATCAGAGTTAACATGCTTCATCTACCATTGATTTTTTTTTTTAATTATTTTTTTAAATAGCATTTCTAATTTCTCAAAAATAAATATTTGAAAAAACTTAGGAAAGCTAATTTATTTATTTATTTTTAAGATGTCCGCAGAAGAGGGGGAGAGAGATTCGAACTAATGACCTCCGCTTCGTTAGATGTAGTTTCAGCCTATTGAACTACTCTTTGGGGACTTTTTTTATTCTATATATTGAATGTTCCAACTACTTGCATTCTGAAACTTTTGTTTGTAGTTTCCTTGAAGTTTCCCCTCAGCATCCTCAGTCAATAGCAGTATAAGTAATTGAGTATATTCAGAAGGCATGGTGAAATCATGTGGGTCTCACATCAAATTGTTATTTACACGATATTAATTTTCATCTATTTACTGATAAGCCATAAAAACAAACAAAGTGTCCTTTTTTATTGATAAAAGTTTTTTTCAAAAGACATATATTACTGAATTGAAAGAAAACCGTCATTTATTCCTACCCATAATCAAAGAAGAGACCAAAATATACTAATAATAATAAAGTTATATGAGAATATTTTTTAAGACTTGTAACTTGTCGGTATATAGAATTCCTTGGGTAAAAAGTAAATTTTTTTTTTTTGTTCGATTGAGCAGCGGAAGATCATTTGTTTTGGGCCGTGCCTGTGATGAAATATAGTTTCCCCATCTTTTACAAGACATTGTGCAAACCCACAAGTGATCCAGGCAAAATGCTGAGGCCCAAAACCACGCAATTCCTTCTATAACTAATGGATCATAGCCCAAGCTTCTGGCATTTGAGGTTGCGGCCTTTCAAAACTTTTCATACTTTACAGATTATACCAAAACATGAAAACCAAAATTTTGCGGCCGATCTTTTTCTGGCAGCATTCCTATTTATCTTCCTCCTCCTATATACGGTTCCTATCATTAGCGGGAAGGACCCTCCTTTGGTTTTTTGTCCTAGACATGTTTAGTTTTCTTGTTGGTTTTCTGCTTTGTTTTTGCTTATGTACTCGCAAAAAAAAAAATTTGGGAAAACTACCTTGGGCATCCAAACTACCACCTCAATTGTAATGTTTTTCTAAATTACCAATTGTTACAATATACCCTGTTGAAGTTGAACTATTAAAAAGGGTTGCAATGGGATTGAGATCCTCGCAATTTTTTTTTTTTTTTTTTCGAGATCTGCATCATTTCATAGATATGGGAGTTACTTGTAGTTGAAGACTTGAGAGGTTCAAGTCTGTATAATAGAATGGGAAGCAAGAATAAGATTAGTGCAGCTGGTGAACCTTTTAGATCTATATAGCATCAATCTGAATTGGGTTTGGCCCGATCTCTTGACATTTGTTGCCTGAATAGCATGTTCGAGCAACTCAACAGAGAAGGTAGCTACGTACGAGACTCATACACCTCTCGCAATTCTAGGTGCGGGGCCTGCCTACGTAGGTAGGTGTGTTTTGCACCTATCTCTTTGTAAGACTGTCTGAATTGCACATAATTCGAATAGCAAGGGAGTTTTGCTTTCCACAATTTCCTTTTTTCTTTTTCTTTTTTCTTTTTTCTTTTTTTTTTGAATTTTTTTGACAGAAAATGATAGGGATCCGGAACCTGGAACACTTGTTTCTTTCGTGAGGCTTTGAGCATCCTTAAAAAGAGTGACAGAATAAAATAACAAAATGATAAGTGGAATATGTGCAAAGGTTAGGGTTAATTTCACTTACCCCATAAAATTACACGCATTTTGCAAACACCTCTCTAATGTTCAACGTCTCTCACTTTAGGGCCAGTTTGAGATTACATTTGAGAGGCCTAAAAGTGCTTTTAACACTAAAAAAGCCCATTTGAAGAAAAATGTACTCGTTTGGTAAAAAAAATTAAAAGCGTTTTTAAGGGTTCAAAAAGCTTAAAAATAGCAAAAAAAACACTTTTGGTAAAAGCTTAAAAATAAAGTTTTTGCCTAAAAGCTCTTTTTGACTTAAAAGTTCTATTTCTCAAATCCCAAACAGGCTCTTAATGTATTGAACTTTGATTTCTTTCCACTTTCCCCCTTCCATTAGGATTTTTTGTTAAATCTTAACGGAAAATGTGTGAAATTATTAAAATACCTTTACTGAAATTACTCATTTCACCGTTTAATTTAACTGCAATATGTAACGGAAGAGTAAAAAAAGGAAGGAAATTAAAGTTCAATACATCAAAGTGAGAGACTTCGAACATTGAGGGGTGTTTGCAAAAGACGCGTAACTTTATGGCAGTAATTGAAATTACCCCAAAAGGTTAATATTTTCTGTTCAATTTTGTGTATTCTCTCTAGCTTGCAAAGAAGCTGTACTTCTTTATTCTTCCTTTTGTCTCCGTGTCAGTTTATTTATTTGTTCGTGCTTTTTTTTTTTTTTTGAAAAAGGTCAATCTCTTCATCAAGCATGAGGAACATTTTGTTTACTTTACATGTCATTTAGTAGTACTCATCAGTATTATGCTAATGTAGATCTGATACACTTTTGGTGCTAGATTCCTTTTTTGTTTACATGTCGGCAGTAAAATATTCAGACCTTTGCTTTTCAAGCTGAAAAAAAAAAAAAAAATTAAAAAATTAAATAAAAATAAAATACCCTTCTCTTGCCATGCCTTCTATGTTTTACAAATTCCTTCGACTTAGTCGATTTATATAAATTTTGGGTAGAACTTATCTTTAAATCTGACTTTGGAAAAAGAAGGGTGTCTAATTGTATTAAGCCATGTGGGATACTTAGGACGGGTCACCCCTTAGTATTTTGATCACAAAGCCGCAACTCATTCAATTACATACTCGACGAATTGTGCCTAATACTATACTCAACATGGTGGCTCATGCCTTTGATACCAAATGATGATACAAACTTTTGGCAGAATTCACCCTTAAAAATTGACTCTAAGGAAGGTGCCCAAACTTCTATACACATAGTTAAAATTGTACATTCTAATATCGATTTTTCACGGCAATATGCTTACACAATGTTGATCAGATTAAATGCGTCTGCACTAGTATATGATCTTTGTGAGGATGCTTACAAGCAAAATGGCTTTAGGCTGGAGCTTTCTATTCAGATTAATGATTCCATGTACATACATCTATATGATTAAGGAAAAAGCTAGCAAAGGAGTAAAGCTAAAGAGACATATATAGTCATGAATATTGTAGAATGCGGATTGATTGCTTGTGAAGGATTGGATGGGGAAAAGGTCCAACTCTTGGCCTGCAGAGAGAAACAAAAAGATGTTGGCAGGAGCTGAAAAAGCTTAAAAAGCTTGCTTTCAATGTAGGGAAAGGGTAGGGGACCCTAATGTTTATGCTTACATGCATCAGAAGTGTTGCGGGCCTCCCTCCCATTTTCACAAACTCTTTGAACTTTTGTAGGTAAATCTTGAACAAATTGTTTATACCCCACTCAGGGAGTTCTTCTCTGCTTCTGCATATATTAAATATTGAAACAAAAGAGAAAGAGTTTGGTGGGTGGCAATTGGATTTTAGGCCGTGCACCTTTTCAGAGCACGTAAGCCGACACTCTAGTACTCTTGGTGCTCCATAGGAAGCCTGAATATATATATGTCATGATTATTCTAGGCTTTTAGCGGCTGCGCGTGCAAGAGAGATGATAAAAAGAGTTTTTGTCCCTCCACTTGAGCACCTCATGTATTATCCAAGTTAGTGCTGTGGTACATCTACAACAAATCCTCTCCAATTCAGTCACTCTCAAATTATTCTCTAATTATGCTTCTCTTTCTCTTGTGGATTTTCGTACCACTTTTACACTGCACTCACTTGTCTCAATCTCCCCTAAACAAACAAATTAATGACGCCATAAAGTTGTTGTATTTTCTAAGTTGGAGAATGGTGAAGGGTAGGACGACTAATAGTACAGCGGCCACTTAAATCTGCCTGCCCTGATGGATTACCGACGAACTTTTAAGCATAACTCTAGGCGAACGGATATCATTTCTGCTATGGAGGCAGATAGCAGAATATAGTCCGCCCGCCCGCCTACCCATATATATATTAAAACGATTTGTCTAGAATCCTTTTTCTTGCCAAAACATTTTGTTCCTTTCAATTTGAGGTCTTTCTCCTTTTGTTCTTGCTTGATCTCTCTCTGCACTGCCGCTCTCGCCTTTTAGGGTTTTTGCCGGCTGCCACTCTCCTCCCTTTCTTTGTCTTCGCCTTCGCCGACAATTGATATCTCTTTGTTTTTGTTTTTGTTTTTGATCTATCTCTTGATCTTTTTCTCTTCGTCATTGTCTTAGGTTAGAGATTTGAGTTCCATTTTTTGACTTTTGCAATGTGGTTTGTAAAAATATGTGATGTAATGTTGCTTGTCCAATGGATTTGTGAAAATAAGTGATTTTTGCAACATGGTTTGTGGATAGTAATGTACCCTTCATTTTAGTTGAATATTTAATGTGTTAGGTTACAGTTGTTGAATACGAGTTGGAGCCTACACATCGGCCTTGCGGGGGAGTGCTAAAATATTAATTCTAAATAATTAAGTTTACACTTTCCTATGCACACATTTTTCTATTGGCTTAAGCTCTTAAAATAAGTGGTGATTTTTCTGACATCAAGGTTACCAAGTGCTTTCCTCATTGAAAAAGTTACTGGGTTGATATGATACCTCAGTCTGATGCATTTGCTTTATGAAGTATGTGTAGTTTTGTAGTTATGTTCATGCATACTTGCAATCTATTGTTGCACCATAAGAGAGGAATAGAGATATAGATCACATGGGTTGCAAACGACACAAATTACTGCCCTTTAGTGTGCCACTACAAGTTCAAAATTATTGAGGAACCACAAATGTTGCCTGACAGTATTACTTTTTAGCAGAAAACATCATATTCTAGTTGAAACTTAAAGATCATGAAGTGATCCAGGCACACATTTTTATATTTATAAATAGGGAGGAGCATATAAAACTCCACTCCTCAACAATCACATAATATGATTTACCATCCATATATACACGGATAGATATGCAATATTATATATATGTATATATAGATTGAACCTAGCTAGTGGCAATAATCTATCTCATTCTCCAATATGGATGGAGGAGCACCCTCCAACAAGCAGGAGAGTGGTGGAATTGTTAGTGTCTGCAGATTTCCATAAGCATTCCAACAGAAGGGGTCTAGCACTATATCTCCTTTGGCAGGAAGAAGCTCAACATCCGAGAGAGTTAAGTTGGTGCAGGGGACAGAATCACTGCAGGCAAAATGCATTGGTGGGCTTCGAACATCGTAGGTTCCCTTTATGTTTGTGTATAGTATGTCTGAAACATAAACTGCAGAGGTTTGGTTGGTGCACGCCTTGGTGAGGCAGTAGAATTGATCAACCATGATTGGGTTCCGGACATCATCCATGTGAATGTTGCTGAATGTTACTCCTGATACCGCTCCTGATCCACCTTGCCATGTCTTGATTCTTACTCCATTCTGTGACATTTTAATAACAGAGTCCCTGACTGTAACATTCGAAACGCAGGCACGCGAGTTGTGATTTCCTAAACTCCCAATGCTGATAGATTGAAAAAGCATAAGTTAATTTGTGAGCAGATGGGTTTAAGAAATTCTATGGAAAATGATAGATCATAAACCAATTCCTTTTAGTGGATATATGAAAAGTACAGACAGTATCAAGGACCCAGGTGTCGTTTTAACAACTATAGGAGATAGAGTACCTGATTCCATGACCGGGTCCACATGTGATGTTTCTTATGTCTACATTGTAACAACCTGATCCAATTGATACACAATCATCACCTATAAGAGAAATCAGCAAAGGAGTAGCAGCTTAGTGACCATTGGAGGATAGGAAATGAAGAGAATAAGAAGATTCTTGAGGTTTTTGGCTAACCATTAGAAATGACTGAATTATATATTCTGACATCATTTGTGTTCTCTATGTGAATCCCATCTGTGTTGGGACTTAAGGCAGGAGCTGTTATGTAAATTGATTCGATATGGACATCTCTGCAGCCATCAAATCTTAAGTGGAATTGGGGGCTGTTCTTGATTCTAAGCCCTTGCACACTCAAATTCGAGCTCATGAAGAACTTTATTGCCTACATCATGAATTAAGAATGATGTTCATATAGTGTTTTCATTTCATTCTAACTGTTGGAGTTTGCGATTTCAAAATAACAATTTTAAAATGTGCGATTTGTTAAAATTTGCAATTTGTCTTTTATAATCGCAGTTTGACATCCAAAATCGTGTGTTTTTAAAAACACATATTTTTCTATATTTTAAAATCACATTTTTATACTAAACGCATTCTAAGTCAATAAAAGATATTATTGAGGCTGTGTGCAACTTACAATTGGGCTATCGCATGGTCCAGCCATTGATGCGCCATTAATTCCCTGGTTCAATGGTCACAGAGACTTAACAATTGTTCTAAGCAAAAAAATGGGGCATATTACAAACAAAGTACACAATATACATATACCTTGTGGGGTTTGCAAGGAAGATGCCACCATTTCTCTCCTCTCCCATCTATGAGACCACCTCCTTGCAGTGACATCTCATTGATTCTGTAAAAGACCAGCCATTGTCTTCTACTGTTATTCTTTGGCCAGGAATCAGGTCCATCCGGGGGCATAAGAGTTCCATCAATCTTCACAGTTGCTTAAAAAGTCAGTTCTTTTTATCTTAAAAGGCATTAGGAAACATTCAAAAAGGATTACAATATTAATGTGTACATGATTACCTGAAAGACTAAGCCACCTTGACAAGGACCTGTAAAAATGGTTGACTTAATCATGAAGGAGAAGCCGTGGGGAACAAGGATAACTGCCGAATCACTTTGACATGCAGTGTCCCAAGCCATCTTGAATGCCTCTGTGTCATCTGCTATGCCATCCCCAACAGCACCAAAGTTTCGTACATCGAATAAACCAGTAGAATTATAGGAAATTCCATCATTATAAGGTGGTTCTGCAGGCTCAGGAGAAGCAGAAGGGGGTTGTGAAATATTGGATGACTTGTGAGAGTGACTGTGCTTGTGTTTTGTATGGTAATGCCTTCTAGCTTGGGTGGAAAGACAGAAACAACCCAAAGAAATGCAGAATACAAATAATGACACTCTAGAATACTTCATTTTGAGCTGTGTTAACTAAAAGTAGCGGTTTCTCACTTGCTGGAATTCAGAATGCTAAGCTCAAATGAGTTTGTCTCAATCAATGACTAGAATAAAAGACTTTGTTGTGAATGAATATACCCAAGTTGTGGGAAGTAGAGAAACTAGTAGCTTCCTTTATATAGGTGACCACTACTTAGCACAAGAACAACTTGCACAAGATTAAGCAAGTTTAGCATTGGAATGCATGCAGAATCAGAAAGGCAGAATTCCTATATATATAATATCTACTAGTGGAATCTGCACCTCACATCATTTTTTAATGGTTTTAAGGGGCGGGAACCGACCAATTCGATTTGGCATTGGCCTTTTTTTGAGATTGTGGAGCTGCATATGACTATTCTGGAAAAAGGCAAATGGAATAACAATAAATCAGTTGAGTGGGCAATTGATAACCCCCCCTCCCCATGTTCTTCCCATAACTGTCACTTTCTTTGGTCCAAAAAATCTAGTTATTCCGACAGTGCCAGTATATATTATAATTGTCTCAGGCTTAACACCTGACCCAATGCTAAGAATTCGAACTCTTGAAGTTGGTTGACACTGCAGGAATACTAAAATCCCAGCTGGGAAGTTTTGTGTTCTTCAAACTAAGCAGAATTATGCAATGAATACTATGGAAAGCTCAGTATACATCAAGAAGACCCCTTGCAGTAAATTACAGTTCAATATCCATGTGCCACTTAGAGCTACTGCATTGGGTTATGGAAAAGTCGTCGCTAATAACTTTTACCTTACCAATGACTAGTCATCACAATTGCTCCGTCGAGAAAGGTTATCAGCGACGACTAAGGTCGTCCCCTCATTCCCACTTAATTTAACTCAACTAAGTCATATATTATGAATATAAAAATCATCTCTGCTATCAACATATATTATTGTTGGAAGATCTATATGTCCCATAGGAGCTGAGTCAGCTTATTAATAGATTAATTAATAGCATTTAGATGAGCTCATTTGCTCAGCAGCAAAACAGGACATTTATGTTATTCTAGATATATAGTCGATGATCATTGGCCCTTTGTTGGTAACTCACCAGAATTGGTTGATTGTGGCAACCTGATTCATCATGTTGGACTGGTGGACCTGACTGCAATATGACCGACTCAATGGGAGAATAAAATAAACATTATCCTCTACCAACCAAGCCGAAAGGTTTGAGTTATGTTCCTGTTACATGTCCTGTCCACTAAGAGCTCTTCAAGGCTTATAGAAACATTCCCATATCAATGTCCAGTGTTTTTTCATTGCTTCTTTCACTAATAGCCAATCATGTCCAGTGGTTCATTCTATCAAACCCTATGTAGCATTCAGCAGAAGATTTTAATTATTTAATTAATACTCTAACATTCCTTACTTATAAGATTAAACAACATATGAAAATATTTTAATTGAAAATAGGAATAAACTGCAGAGTTAGGGTTCCAACTTATACGGTCATTATGAAGTATTGATTATGGTGGACTGTAGTTTTACCCTAGATTTAGAGTCTGTTTCCAATTCTTCTTTTACCAAATCACCAAGTGCTACAATTGATACATGCTTGAGATGAACTAGGTAGGAAAACAGGAAGCCTAGTTGTCCACTTCTAAATATCTCATTTTTCTGCAACCATTTCCTCCAACTCAATCAAAACCAATTTCATGTCTTTTTCTCCTAAAATCATACTTTTAGTGTTAAAAAAAAATAGGTGCTTTCCATTCCACAGTACATGATATTCCCATTTATAACCCTCAGGCACATGGACCAGTTTGCTAGTCCAGCTAGGGCTAAGGCGAGCCCAATGACTGGAAGCTCAACGAGTCTAAGTAGGGGTGCCATAGAGGATCATATCTCGTTATGTCATTTTAATCATTCCTCATATCCTCCATGTGATATGGGTAATGACAATTATTTCCAACACAACGATCACATGTCTTCGTTAGATCTCTTTTGACTCTTCCACCTGACTCCACCTCCGACATTTCAGAGGCGGAGGCCGAACCGAAATGACCTTTGCCTGAAAAGTGTTGGAGGTTATTCTGACCTTCCAACAATGGCAGAGGCGGCAAGCTCATTCCCAACTCCACCACCTTTGATTAGTAAACCTACATGCTTGTACAAGGGACACACATACCTCTAGAGTTCAAAATGCCTTCTTTAACAAGATCTCATGCCTCCTTTAGGTCATTGAAGAGCATATATTGTCTAATTTACCACCAAACCATTGTAATATCTCAAGCCATGTACCACCAAAACTAGGCCATTTTGTGATATCTCAAGCTATTAGTAGCATCTCTTTTGCAACCATCAATATGTCAACAGGCATTTGAATCAATTTAAGTCTTTAGGGCACAGTATGAAATTCAGGAAAGTAATTACATTTTGAGAACAGTATGATCATGTCTTACATGAGAACAGGTTCCAATTCAAGGGAAAATTCTATGGCTACCTATGAAGGTGTTAAAGTACATACTGAGCAGAACCTTCTCAATTTCCATTGTGGAAACAAGGTGGAAGGAGACATGTGAAAATAAAATAAAATATAGGGAACAAATGAACAGGAAAAAAAGAAGACAAATAAGACATGATCACTTCTAAATTGGCCATTAGCTACATATCTACAGCAGACTAGATTTTTGCAGCAGGAAGCAGATATCAACTGAAACAGCCTCATGACGACCCAAAGAAGGTGCAGTCCTTTCTTGCATGCTTAGGAATCAGCTTGACCACCATCTCTGCGGGCGTTTCCTTTAGTTCTGATCAAGAAACACAAGAATATCAACATACAATTGAGCATTGCCTTGGGAAAACGAAACAGTATAAGATGACCTTTACCATGGGGCTGAAAGTTGAATAGTGCGGGAAGGGGGCGTCCATTTGGCAGGCAGGCATTAGGCTCACGAAGCTCATCAAAGAAGGGGTGAACCAAAGCCTCCAGCTGCTTGCAGATAAACAACATTAACCACAAAGTTCAAGTAAAGAAGGACTAAAATGACAAGCAGCATCCCAAATAGGTATCTTGGGAGGATAAATTATCCAAAGCTCAAGCAGATAGATAAATGCATGAGTACTTATCAACACTGCACCATTAAGACTACGAAAAGATCTAGCTTAAACAAATCCAATTGATACATAGAAACAAGTAGGGGTGACAATTCATATTTGCATGTCGGATTCGGGTTGTATCGAGACATGAGTATAAGGCTATATAAGTCCATCCTAACCAGACCCATTTAATTAAACAAATTAAACCCTTCAACTCTAACCCGCTAAATTTTGTGTTGAATTTGTGGGTCGTGTCAGAAATTTTTAACCCTAAATGTTGTGTGTCGAGTTCGAGTTGTGTCAAAGAATGGGTATAAGACTATATAAGTCAATCCTAACCCGGCCTATTTAATTAAACAGGTCAAAACCCCTCAACCCTAACCTACTAATTTTATGTAGGGTTCGTTGGTCATTTCCAAAAATTTCAGTCCTAAATTCCGCATGTCAAGTTTATGTCGTGCCGAGATATTGGTATAAGACTATATAAGTCAACCCTAACTAGACTCATTTAATTAAACATGTCAAACCCCTTTAACCCTAACACACTAATTTTGTGTTGGGTTAACTTAGAGGGTCATGACAAAAATTGTTAGCCCTAGAAACAAGTATTAAATGATGCTCGTGAATTTTATAGGACAAAGGACATAAATGCAATCTAAACAGCTTAATTCATTGTTGATGGAAAGAAGTAAGACCGCTTAAAAATAAAACTAGGAATAACAATAGAAAGCATAGGATATACAGCTGGTTGCAAGTTTTAGACTCACAGCTGTACTACGAAGATTTGGAGAATACTGAAGTAGTCTAGAGACAAGATCCACAGCTTCAGGGGGCACACGTTTGTGGAATATCTGAGGATCAATGAATATGGTGAATTTTACCATATGATATGATTTAGAAAGTAGAGAAACCAGCTACAAAAGGAAAAAAAAAAAAAAAAAAAAATTGAAGGTAGAGAAACCACATGTGAAGTAATATCTCTATATTACCTTGTGCCATGGGTAAGCTTTAATTTGGGGGAAGTTAAATTCTGTGTAGTTAGGATTCATGCGCTTAATTTCCTCCCTAGTTGGGGTACCCAAAACCTGCATAAGTATACAGATTGTTAAAAGAAAAAGGAACATATGACAACAAGAGAAGGGAAAGGAAACATAGCAGGCATCCAAGAGGAAGGAATTTATACCATATGGAGTCTAAATCACATGTAAAAGCTTGAACTTAGGGTTCAAAATCATCAAAATGCCTCAATATCAAAAGCCAAAGAGAAATTTCGGAGTATATAATCACCTTAATTATTTCAACAAGATGGTCTACTGCACGTTCACCAGAAAAGAGAGGCTGACAGCAAGAGAAATACTTGATTAGCTCGTAAAATAGATAAGAAGTAGAAAGATACTGGAAATCAACCACATAAAAAAAGCTACCTACCTCTCCAAGCAATAATTCTGCTAGTACACAGCCGGCAGACCACATGTCTATGGCTGTGGTGTACTGAGTTGCACCATATATAAGTTCAGGAGCTCGGTAGTACCTTGAACAGATGTAAGATATGTTTGTTTCCCCATCTACCTGTCAAACATAAATTCAAGTTTAGCATAAAAGCATCGGTAACGAACATAAAAATGTGTTCAAAATGGAAAGATACAGAGAAACAGACCAAGACTTTGGCACTTCCAAAGTCACAGAGTTTAACTTGGTGGGTATGCGGATTAACCTGATATAAGAAAAAGAATTGTAGATACATAATTAGAAAAAAAACAATATTACACAGCAGGATAAATTTTTAACCCAAAAACAAATCCTGAGGATAACAACTTGAACCATTCAATTTAAGAAACAGTCCATTGAGCACTTTGTAGAAGAAAAATAAAAAGACAAAAGGAAAATTACTGATGAAGTCACCAACTCATATAGGAGAAAATAGATATGCCATCGTAACATGTAAAATCACCTTTTCCAAGTTCATAAACATTTCATGGCCAAGACAGAGATTTGGTGTCCTAGATCACTACATGTACACTCCACTAATAGTTAGACTAGATTGAACAAACACCTCAGTAAGCTAAATACTAGCAGCAGATACTAGTTGACTTCTACATCGCATAAAAACTAATTTAGTATTCCTCAATGTCCTTTAAAAGTATTTTGTGGATATTTAACTATGTTTAGAACAGTAAAATTACCTCATATTGTTTGTTAAAATTTCATGCAACTATTCAAATATGATTTTTAATTTTTAAAATACGTTCAACCATTAATAGTCAAAGGAACATACTGTAGTCCAATAACTTTTGATCGGGAAATTGGGAGATTAGACAAAACACAGTCAATTAGATCAACCATTGATAATGCAAACAAACCATACAAATAATTGCTGGATAAGTACCTCTAAATATACATGTACAATGGCATATGTATCTACGAATTATTCACCAATGCACAATAAATGAAAAGGAATGGATGTTCACAAACCAGTAAATTTTGCGGCTTTAAATCCCTGTGACACACTCCAACACTATTATGAATGTATGCTAGTGCTCTACATATCTGCAGGAAAACATAGAGAAATCTGATGTAAGATCCAGACGTTATGAGGAGGATTATTGATTTGCATATGAAAATCTAAAAATTACAACAAAGCATGACTGATCAAGATATGTATACATATGAAAGGGAAATGCTGAGATAAGCTATGATAAAACACATCCCAAATGGTAAAATCAAGATACATATACACCATATACCTGATAAAAGTAAACCTTTACATATGTCAATGGCATCCTTTGATGCATCTTATGGTAGTGTCTGATCACCCGATAGACAGTCTCGGGTACATACTCAAGTACGAGGTTAAGATAGAGCTCATTCTTGTCAGTGGTTGAAAAGAAGCAGTGCTTCAAGCTCACAACATTGGGGTGGTCGAGAAGACGCATGATTTGTAACTCCCGGTTCTTGTACCTCTTGTCTTGAAGAACCTTTTTTACAGCAACTGTTTCATGAGTTTCTAGGCACTTTGCCTGCATATTAGCCACATCAAATTAGAAAACAAGTTTAGTGCCCCGTCCAAATCTTCTTCAAATTCAAAAAAACAGGAACTCACCCGACCACACCCATGTACAGTTCCTTAGAAACAACCTACTAAATCTTTTGGTCACAAAAAATCAACCCGCCACAAGCATGCATATTGTAGCCTAGTTATAGAAATAAATAAGTTTACCTGGAACACTACTCCAAAAGATCCATTTCCCACAACACGCTCAGCCATGTAGCTTATTGTCTACAATCATTGAGTCATTAACACACTATTTAATCACATTATCACAGTGAAGTACAAGAAACTAAAGAAATATATATATATATATTCCCAAGGCGCAGAATAAAATTTCAGAAGTATACTTGTTTTGGATCGCCATGTTTTCCACTAATAGTTGTGACAATTATATGGCCTGCCTCTGCGACATTACCATCAACAACAGTTGCTTCCATTTCCTGTAAAAATATCAAATGCAGCTCTCACTTAGCTAATCATGGAAGATCACTAAACATTAATCAAGTGGAGACGATTAAAGATAGATAAGGAGTGAAAAGAATTAAGACATGTCATTTACCTTGTCCCCTCCAATTTTCATGTCCTTCATCTCATCACGCAACCTATCAACACCAACAGCATTTCCTGTTGAACCTCTTAACCCAGAAGCCATTATCCCAAAAGAATAGTATCAAGCAAATGTTCTCCTTCTAAATTCACCTTCTTCAATGAGATAGAAGAAATCAATAACATATCTCCGGACAAAAAAAAAAAATTATACCGTTAACACATAAATTGTCAAATTCCAAGTCTTTACCGAATTGCATCAAAGAAATTAATCGCTAAGAAAAGGTCGAGTCATCGATATCACATCCAAAAATCCAAATTGCTAAAGCATGAATGATAGCTCATCAGGAAAACGCTATGTTCTAGTTCAAACTGCACATATACATATAAAGGGGTTTGAGACTTCAAATTTCCAAATTCATTTCAGTTTCCCATACTTTCTAGGCAACCAAACAGAGCACCCACTAGACAAAACAACAAGAAAGTAAAAAAAAACAACTAAAAAATGAAAAATGAAGCTATAAAACATTTATCAAATCATGACCCAAGAGCCAAAACACAGCAAAGGTTAAACTCGTTGCAAAAGAAACCATGAAAACAGACATGAACATTACGCTATTGATCGATGAATCAAAGTGAGAGTAGAGGGTTCTTACCGTGTCGGGGTAACTAAGCGGAAACCATGGCCGGACCTCTGTACTTCGGTTTCAGAGAGACAGAAGCAGAGAATTTGACAAAGGTCTTTTGGTTTTGTAGTAGTTATAGTAGTTTTTTTTTTGTTGCTTTGTGGGGTTTAATGACAGTCAAACATATTGATCTTCTTTTGTCACCTTTTCCCACGGCGTCTTCCTTTTTGACCGTTCAACCCCGGGGCCCATTACTCCTCCCTATATCTTTGATTAGGTAATACTTTTCAAAAACAAAGTGGATTAAAGAAGAAGAAAGAAAAAAAAAACTATTCTATAATGGATTTAATTAATAAGAGACAGTTTTGAGGGTTTTTTTTTTTTTTATTTGAACAAAAAAATATTTTTATGTGATATAATTAAAGTTGAAAATAATTTTGAGTATTGTGTTTTATTTGTTTAGGAAAAATTACATTTTATCCCCCAAAATTAACAGCGTTTTTTAATTTTTTAATTTAAACATCAAAGTTTCAATTTTGTAATTCACCTCCTAAAGTTTTAAATTTGACCAATTTGACCAATTGCAATTTGACCAATTGACCAATAATTTGACCAATTTTTTATTTTTTATTTTTTATAAAAAAAAATAAATAATAAAATTACGGCCACCCCTTTGGCCATTTGGCCATTTTTGCACCTCTAAATTTATTTTTTATAAAAAATAAAAATTATGGGTAATATGAAAATTTTGGGATAATATTGGTCGAATTGAAAAAAAAATTGAAACTTTGTCGGGGTGGATTCAAAAATTAAAACTTTGGTATTTGAATTTAAAAATATTGTTAACTTTGGGAAGGTAAACTGTAATTTTCTCATTTGTTTATTAATATTTCTATTTAAAAAAAAAAAAAAGACGGAGTTTTTAACCAACATAGTTATTATTTCTTTGCTTTAAAAGTGGTAAACGGCCGACTTATAAGATCATTCATAGTAGCCGGGTGAATTGAATGTAGTATAATATCTTTTTCCATATAATCACATGTGAGATACGACTTTTATAGCGTTCACATTTAACTTAGTAAATTTATTTTTTACTGTAGTAAAAAATAAATTAGCTACCTATTTTTTGAAGTACTTATATATATTTTAATTATCTAATTTTATTATTTTATTTAAATATTATTTTTTAAATATTTTTTTATTCTTCATTGAGATTTTTAAATTTGGTGAATGAATTATGAATAGGGCTCACCAAATTTCATGAGCATTGTGAGAGTTCACTAAATATTTCTTTAAATTACTGAGTCGAATTCAGCTTCTTTTGCTCTTATTTTTATCATCATTAATTTGGTTGGTCCGATGAAAATACTCTCAAAGGGATGAAAATTTGGTGGACAAAGCTTTACTTTAGATTTGGTTAGCCATAATAGTGCGAATTAGTATTACACTTTTTATTATAAGTTTTCTTATAAACTAATATAATAGTTCATAATTGATGAAATAATTAAGTAAAAATTTAATTTATTTTTCACCAATTATGAATTAGGTCGGTTTGTAAGAAAATAGTGGTAAAAAGTGTAGTAATCTAAGTATTTTCTTAATGTTACTTTTTCACTCCTTTCGTGTGTAAAAACAAGCCTTATCTATAAGTAATGTTCTCGTGAGACCTTTTATTTATTTATTTTATTTTTGAAACAATTCAATCTCATTAATCGATAAACGAGCATAAAGCTCAAACAACACAAAGCCAAGCTTTGAAGCAACCATAGCCGAAATTACAAGGTTGGAAGCGTAAAAAATGACGTATTACATTACAGACTCATACAAAATTCGCTAACCTATGACTAATTTTCAAATTAAATAGTAGATCTGCGCCAAACAAACTCAAATCAATACATAGGTAGCTCTTATTCCTCGACATTGAAGGTAGATAACCCCAAGCCAAAACTCATTCTCCTCTACCCGAAAGACAGGATAACGTTCACATCCACAACTCAAAGGTCTGGACCAAAGCAACTACCCCGAAGGGCATGAGGCTGGCAAATCGAGAGAAAGGACCAACATTATTACAAGCAAAAACAAAATCGATACAAGGAAACAAAACAAGACAGAAAGAACAAAAAAAAAAGAAAAAGGAAAGCCAGACAAAATTACTGGGAAATAACCAACAGAAAAAGCACACTAAGAGAATGATAACAACCGGAAAGAAGAGCCAATCACGGTGGGGGGTGCAAGAAAAATGCCCAACAGAGGACGGTGGGCGAGAGATCGGTGGTGCACTCAAACGAAGGGGGAAGTTTGAGTAAAACCCCATGAGCATCACCCACTAAGAGTACTTAAACAAGGAGAAACAACAAAAGTAAAAACAAAACGTGGGTTCGGCAAATAACGGGCACATAATGGCCGATCCAAAAGCTAAGAGCAAAAAAAGGGACCAAAGGAGGGGGAAGAAGCGGAGAGGAAGGAAAATGAAAAAATCACCCAAAGAGCTAAAAGCATTAGGTAAATAGGCTAACTTGCTAAGAGAAAAAAAGGTGATGGGAGGGGAGGGGGGAGGCAGAAGAGGGAGATGGGAGGAGGACCGAAGGGGGAGAACAAAGGTTCTTCCCCTCCGACGGCACTCTCTGCTAGAGATAAAACCCTAGCTGAGAGGGGAGGAAAAAAGATAATTTGGTTAAATTATGGAAAAATTTACCAATTATCAATCAATGCTCTTTCGATTTTATCCAATTACTTTATTTATTTGCTTTAATTAAATAGGACGGATTAGAATTAACATATATAATCTTATAAGCATATCTCGAGACGACTCGCACCTAACAAACGACATTTTTTATTTTTTTATTTTTAGATACACATGACATATTCTTGGCTACTACTAGTATCATCCCTAATACAGTATGTTTCCAAAAAAATTAAGATCTAATGTTGCATATGATATTATTCCTAAAGCATAGCAACGTTTTTCTTTAAATTGGGTTAGAAAAAATTCTTTTAACCCAATTTATTAAACTGAAATTTGTCTTTAAATGATGTAATTTTCACGTCCACTATCAAAAATGTATGTGATTTTTTAATAAGTTTTATTTTCTATTAAAAGTGTCTCTCATATATTCAAAAATTGATGTCATGTCATTAGACTGAGTTAATTTTTTTTTTTTTTTTATTTGGTCTCCTATAGGCTATAGCATTATTACTTTTTAGTCAATAGAACTAAAAACTGATTGTTAACGTTTTTTTTTTTTTTTTTATTATCTCTAATATAGCCTTTTGATTGTTATGTCCATTTATTTTTAGAATTAGTGAGTGTAATAAATGGAATTGAAGACACCTGTCTGATCATGTCTTATTTCATAGGCCAGAAAAGATGGTGAAGTTTCTTTTTATTATTTTTTATTTTTGGTGAGTTATAGTGAAGTTTCTATTATTGGACACCACATGGGGTTGGATAAAGATGGATATCTACTCCATCTGTATTCTGTACCATAACAAAATAAGCATTAGTTATCAACCTCCAAAAAAAAAAGGACCAAATCATAAGAATGGTAGTTCAATTGCTCAAGAAGTTCTCAAGTTGTACATATGCCTGATTAGTATTAGTTATCTTGAACTTTCATTGATATTTCGGAGGAGGTGGGTCAAGCTATGACTCAGTCGAACTTGAGGGAGCTCCTCATAAGAAAGATTACATGGATTAAAACTTAAAAATGGGTAGACTCATAAAATGTCCCAGTCTTCTCAATAAGGGTTGAAAAAAGCGATTTAAACACCAAAACAGAAAAAATAAAATCTTTAATCATACAAAGAATCCTGTAAGGTAACATCAACAACCTCATTCCCGAGGTTGTTGAAGAAAAAGCAGGGTAAGATCAATAGGATCTAAAGATAAAAGAAAACTCCATATTTCAGTAGAATAAACAAGTAAAAACATAAAAAGAACAAGGAAAGCCACACTTGTATTACCAAAGAATTTTCTACAAGTAAATCTGAACAATTTTTCTTTTTTATTTTTTGGTGCAAATTCATGACAATTTCTTATACGACCTATAAATTCAACAAGAAATTTTAAAAAATAAGGGTTAAAGAGTTTGATCCGTTTAATTAAATAGGTCATGTTAGGATTGGCCTATTTTAGTTTTATGCACATACTTCGGCATGACCCGAACCCTATACGCGAACACGAATTGTCACCCCTAATCTTAAGTTATCCGCCTACTTGTCCAACAAGTAGACCATAAAGGTCCTCTCACATTTAGCATTACTATTCAATAAATTCAATATTTCAAAGGCATTACTGTTGTAATCATTGAAGGCAGTCTAACAACTATTTTTAAGGACATTTATGGTTAGGGTCTGCCTATTTTTGTTTTATACATATACCTCGACATGACTCAAACTTTACACGCTAACACAAATTGTCACCCTTAATCTCGAGTTGTGTGTCTATTTGTTCAGACAAGTAGACCATAAAGGTCCTCTCACGCTGAGCATTATTGTTCAATAAATTCAATATTTCAAAGGCATTACTGTTGTAATCATTGAAGGCATTCTAACAACTATTTTTAAGGGCATTTATGATTCTATCTGCTGATACCAATCAAGCAAAAAAGGATCCTCTCCATTTTAAATTCTCTCAATTTTTTCCCGTTAGTGCATTTAGAAGGGTAAAATTATCCAAAAAATTTTAAGGTTAAAATTTTTAGACAATACTACCATTCTAAATGCACTAACCGGAGGAAATTGAGGGAATTTTAAATGGAAATGATCCTTTTCCCAATAAGCATAGGTTTTGGACCATCCAAGCTTGGTTAGATCATTTGCTGCATTGTGTTTCCTACCAACACAGCACAGTTAATAAGGTCACTTGACTCACAACCAGGGCAGCCCTGCAATAATGCTCACTGCACTCTTATTAGGGATGTTTGCAGGTCCACTAAATGAGAAGAGAGAGAGAAGCTTTGAATATTACACATCATGTAATTTTAACTGAAATGGTGGAGAATTGTTTTACTATATGAATTTTATTTTGTTGCATCTAATGATATACATGGCTCGTTTTATTTAAAAATAATGTAACAATATAAACATTATTAGATTTGTAAAATTTAATTTAGAGCATAAAATGATTATTCTCTATTTCACGTCATACCCATTCATCCCGTCTTAAACATAGTGACATAAAAGAAAAATTGGCTCAACCATGCACCGATGATTTATTATAAGCATGTGCAACAAAGTATACGTTTTTGTTCGTTTTCAATTTGACTAATGTTACTCTTCATACCTATTTTATTTGACTAAGTTCATAAGAATCAATTCGAAGGAGGGAAGGGAGGGAACCCAGGGAGAAGATGACCAAACAAAGATGAAGGAGTTATTGGGGATATTAAGGCACGCTTTGAAAACCATAAGGTTCCTAGACTCTTCGCTCTATTTGGCAATCAACTGATTCAACTCAAATTTTATCTAAAAAGTTAACTTCAAAACATTCATACTTTTTATATCACATAAATCAGTACTTTTTATTACTATTCAAATAAAAAACTCACTACAAAACATTTTACTTTTTTACTTTTTTCTTACAAAAAAATTTAAAATTTATCTATACTTTTTACCACATCAATTATTTCTTATTATTATTCAAACAAAAAATCTACGACAAAATCCTTTACCAAACAGGGCCAATTAAGGTATTTACTTTGAAGTTGAGAGGCCCATTGGCTGCAGGCTTTTATTGGAGGAAAACCCACCAATTTTTTTTTTTGAACATTTATCCAATTTCTTGGTGATGCTGAAAGGGAAAACCCCACCAAAATAAATATATATAATTTGTTTTCTTAGTCGTATAAGGATTTGTCTCCCCAAAAGGTTCCAAAAAAAATTAAACAATATTTAATATGTTTGAGACTATTATTTGAGCTGTGAGGTCGACTTATATTGACTTACCAAAGTCTTAGTATATATATATATATATATATATAATGAATTTGAAAGGCCATAGTTTTATATTCAGTTGTTAATTGGAGTCGAATTTGTTTGTTTAATATATGCTTTAAAGGTGATATATTTTCTTGTGGTTTTTCATTTAAGATAATTTATTTTTAAATTCCTATGCAATAAAGCACGCGGTTTGTATGTAAAATATTATTTTTAATAGTCATATAATTTGTATAAATAAAGTAATAACTTAACCAAGTATATATATATATAAACCAACAAGTTAGTTTAAAATTGTGACCTCCAACATAAATTATTAAGTTTTTATTTGTTATATTTAGATGTCATGGTAGTCGCATTCTATTTTAATATTTTCAAGTTTTAAGTTTTGTTTTGTTTTTTGTTGTTTTTTTTTTTTTTAAGAGAAATTCATTCCGATTTTATTCATTAATAATCAATAGCATAAAAACTCTTACAATTACAGAGCATAAAGCTCTGAAATTCATAGTCGGAGCTAAATGATTATACGTTATAGATGTCAAAAACATACAAATCTAACATTGAAATCCTATGACGTCTACATTCGCTAACCCATGCCCAATCTTCAGTTTATAGAACATATCTGCCTTGTGCAGACGCAATTCGAAACATAGATAACCATTCTCCGGGCATGAGTAAAAACACCATGCCAAAACTAAACAAGTTTTAAGTTTCATGTAGTCAGAAAGGACCATGTTTTCTTTTATTTAAATTGGGTTGAAAAAAAAAAAAAAAAAAAAGTCTCTGACGCCATCTATTGAACCGTATCTGCAATTTTAATAAAATTAATTGAAAAAGAAAATTACCAGTCCAAGCAAATCCTCTCAAAAACTCACCCACTAGATTTGTAAAAGACTTGGACTTGGGCCTAAATTTAATATTGCGATATTTTAAGTAAGCTAATAGGGAATCAGCCAAGCCCAATAAAAAAAGCCCATAGCCCAACTGATTAATTCAGTCTTGGGCGAAAGTACAACCTCGTACAAGATTGCCTTTGTTGGGGCATAATGGCCCATTTAGTTATTTCCTTTATTCATTCGGAATTTCAGATACTCAAGAGTACGAATAGTAATTCCTGTTTACCTGTCGGGTTTGGATAATATGAAAATATAAATATAAGACTAAATAAATTAATCTTAGCCCGACACATATAATTAAAAAGGCAATGCTCTTCAACTTTAATCATTTAATTTTGTATTGAATTCGTATAAAAGATTAACAGTCTAATCAAGATTATGCAGACCTAATTGTTACTGAGAGGATAGACTTAAGTCACAAGTCATCTTATATGGGGTTTAAATTGCTGTAGACTATATTATATAGTAAACCTTATCTCAATTAAGTAGATAAGACCACTATTACGCCACGACTTTGTGATATATTAGAGAGCACCCACCTTTATCGAGATTCGAGAAAAGAACATACAAAAATATTCCATTTAGATGCATTCTGCATACTAACTTCCAAGAGAACTTTCATTTATGCCTCTCTCTTGACTTTGATGATATATTAGAGAGCACCAACCTTTATCAAGAAAAGAACATATAAAAAAAACGTGCCATTCAGATGCATACTACCTTTCATGATCTTGAATCTTATACATAATTATTAATAACTTTAGACCTCTGAGTTACACGTGTTTTGAAAAAATTCTCTAAATTTTAAAAACTCTCAATTTAATCACATGAACATTCAATTTGATTCAATTGACCCACATCCGTCAGATTCAGCCATTAACCTCTAATGGAAATGACTAAGAAGATGAAATTACCCATCGATTTTTTTATTTCATTTTTTATAATTTAAAATTAAGGGTAAATTTATAATTTTATAAAAAAGTCATATGTATAAAGGTAATTTTATCACTTTTAACGTTTAAAACATGACGGAGGAGGTACATTATATCAAATTGAAAGTTCAGGGGGTGAAATTGAGAGTTTTTGATATTTGGAGGGTCTTCTCAAAATACGTAGTTGTTTAAGGGTCTTAAATGAAGTTTATCCTTTATATTTTGATCTTCTATAATGAATAAGGTCGACATTTTTTTAGTACCAATGATTTTCATGTAACAACTTATAAAAACCGTTAATCATGTATGCATTATTACTCCAAAATGACAATTTAAGTTATAATTGAAATTCCATAAAAACCACTTATAACATTTAATCTCACTTAATAAAAAAAAAAAAACTAGTGTCATAATAAATTATTTTAATACAATCCTTTAAATTAATATTTATCATGCATGTTGGAAGGATAGATGCCCTTCGACTCAATTTGGAAAAAATAATAATAATAATTATGGAATTAGGAATACATTGAAAAGAAATTACAAAAAAAAAAAAAAAAGTTTGGTAGGTTGAAAGCAATGAAAGGCCAATTAGTGGATGTAGTGTAGAGCTGACAATTACGAGCCTGTGGTTCTAATTTTGTCAACCACACATAACTGAAAGCAAAAAATATAAACCACAAAACATTAAAGCAGTGTCTGTTTGGAACACAGGGTCCAATTAAGTTAACCAATAATCTGTTTGCAGTGGAGGCTGTTCCCAACACGGACAAAACTCTTTTTTTTCTAATCACATATAATATATAATTCCGGGTACCCACACACGCCTACAAATAAAATACTGCCAAGTGTCCTCCATAATGATGCCCGGATACCTAATTATGCCCCCAAATCAAATTCTTTATATTTTATATTTGAGTAAAATTCACTTAACCTCCTCAAACTACCATCCTCAATGACAATTTACCCATCAAACTATCAATTGCGAGTTGCAACTACCAAAAACTACTAAAACAATGACAATGTACCCCAAATTTTAACAAAATGATGAAATTACCCTTACTAAAATAAAAACAAAAATATTAAATTTTCTTCTTTTTTTTTTTCAAAATTTTAAGGATATTTTTTTCTTATTGAAAATTATATAGGGGTAATTTTGTCATTTTGCTAGCATTATGGGTATATTGTCATTGTTTTGGTAATTTAAGAGGTAAATTATCGTAATTGATAGTTTGAGAGGTAGACTGTTATTGGGATGGTAGTTCAAGAGAGTTAAGTAGACTTTACGCTTTATATTTTGACTATCCGTATTAAATTTATATTAGAATTACTCTATCCAAGTTAACCATTTTTAGAAGTGATTATAAATTACCACAAACTGAATCTAATTTCGAACATTTAGAATGTTGTGATCTCTTCTTGCTTCATATTTATTTATTTATTTTTCAAATAAATTTTGTACTTGTAATTTCAAATAAAAATTTGGTAAACTGTTAAGTTAGGGTTTGAATTCAAAATCTTTATATATTGTAATATCATGTTAAATTATTATTTATTTTAAAAAAAAATTTGAATTATTTAATTATGTTTTCAAGCAGGTCGCAATATTGCCAGGAAGTGGTCAAATATGCATCTGGGTCGTTCAAACACCATATAATAGGTCCATTATGCCGTGTTGGCGTTTTGCGAGGTCCAGATGCAACGATTGCACAAGAATGTCATTCAGGCTAGAAAATAGGGGCATTTACGTCCAGAAAATATAAAGAGGGTTCTGACTCGTACACCACCAATGTAAACGACATGCGTCAGCAAGTGTGAACTCAAGATCAAAACCAAGAAACTTCGAAGTGTCGGTGAGAACTCGTGTTTCCCTAAACACCCTTAAACACCATCATCATTCCATATAATTCATGCTGACGTATCGATTTCTAGTAAATGCGTCATATTCTTTCATTTTAGTTAATTTCTTGCTTGATTTATATAGAATTCGTGTGTTGTGTAAATTGCTTTTTTTTTTTAAAGGGTGTGTTTGAAATTGTGATTTCGTAAAAATAATATGAATTTTTAAAAGATATTGTAAAACATATGGCATTTGGTATTGCGATTTAAAAAGTACTTAATTTAAAATAAGAAAAAAATCTACGATTTCTATAAACAGGAAGATACTTATTTGAAAAAGCTCGAATTTAAATCAAATTATAATTTCACATAAAAAATATTTGATAAAAATGTATTTTTTAATATATTTTACCAAATGTCTTTACAATTTTAAAAAGTATCGATTTTAAAAACGTAATTTTTAGAATTGCACTTATTAAAATCGCAATCACAAATGGACCCTTAAATTAACATTTATCTCAAAAGTTTTAAGTTAATAAAAATAGATAAATTTAATTATTTAATCAACACTTTTAACACTCCTATTCACGTGTGAACGTAAAACATTTTAATGAGATGAAGAGTAAATGATGGAGTTAAGGTTCGAACTTAAGACTTTTAGCTTTGATATCATGTTAAACTACTACTTATCTCAAAAGCTTTCTTCTTATTAACTTAAACTTTTGAGATAAGTGGTAATTTGATTGTCCTTATATCTTAAATTATGTCGAAATATGAGTATATAAGATTATATAGGTCTCTTATAATTCAATTAATTTAATTCAACGGATCAGACCCATCAAATAACTTATTAATTTTATAAGTAATGTTAGAAGTCTTTCTGGTATCTTGTAAAAGTCATTTTTTTGTCCGTTCAAGAATA
Source organism: Corylus avellana (assembly GCF_901000735.1). Classification (NCBI taxonomy): domain Eukaryota; kingdom Viridiplantae; phylum Streptophyta; class Magnoliopsida; order Fagales; family Betulaceae; genus Corylus; species Corylus avellana. The sequence goes on from NC_081542.1 coordinate 17,025,046, forward strand.
ATGTGATTTTTAAAATCATCATTGAGCTTATAATCGATTATTATTAAAATTCTTGTCCAATAATTTTAAAAGTTACACTCATTTTTAAGAAAAAAAAAATTATAGAATTACTCTAGCTCAAAAATTCTATTGTCAAAAATTCATTCTATACCCTCTTTCATCCATTCGAAAAGTCAACATTCCTGCTAATTACGTGAAGGGCGTTTATGCCATTTCAATAGAATAGTACGAAGCTCACGCAGTCACGCGTCCCGGCGTCCGTCAAGCGAAGCCCTCATTGCGTGTTCACAGAATTGTTCCACGTATCGACACGGCCCGTAAACCCACACGTGTCATCATATAAGCAACTTTACCGGTAGCCACCGGTCAACCGTTGTCCTCTAGCTGACTTCTATAAAAGTATCAGTTCAACTGCTCTTTCTCGCTTAAAGAGCCAAAGAGAAAGTCGGGGAAAACTCTCAAGAAAGTCCGAGAAAAAGAAAACTCAAAAGATATCTTTCTTTCTTCTTTGTTTGAGCTGTTTGCGAGGTGTTTGTTCTGGTAAATGATATTGGACAATGGTTGCTGAAGCCGAGATTGTGTGCCAACAGAGCGTGCCTTTGTTGGATGTTCAGCGTATATCAAGCTCTCAAACGGTGAGGCTTTCTGATCAGCTTGTTTCACCTGATTTTTTGTTTCTTTGGTGTTGCACTTGGTAATTGGCTAATGGGTTTGTGCTTCTTTTGTATATCAAGCTAAGATTTTAGTTGTTTTTTTTTTGTTTTAGGACTTATTTTGTGTTGGATTTAGTGCTTAGATATTGAATTTAGATTTTTTTTTTTTTTTTTTTTTTTTTTGAGGATTATGTGGTGTATCATGTATGTATAGGTTTTTAGATTGATATTGCTCTTAAATTCACAATGAGAAGAAAGCACAACCCTCTGCAGAAAAATTGTAATTGGGTATTTAGCTGGATTAAGTTCATGTTTTAGATACTCTATACGATCTTGCATAGTTTCTTTAAATTATAGTATGGTTTTTCTTTGGTATTATAGTTTTATGTTGTTCTCTCAATAGTAATGAGGTTGAAGCTGAAAATAGGCTCTAGATTTTTCCTATTGATCCGTAGCTGAAAAGTTTCACTTTTAATAGATTCTTTCAAGGGTTAAAGGTAATTATATTATTAAAAGTTTTCCAAGATCTAGATTCATAAAAAATGAAAGAGAAATTTGAGACTATGAGGTTGTGAAAGTCTTTATAGTCTACATGGGAGTCTAAATCTAGGGGATTTGCATGGTATCTTAATATCGTTTAATTACAAGCATGCTTACCCTTATAATGATGAATTGAATAACAAACTCTGAATAATATAACACATTGGAAAGCAGACCTCTATGGGGTTTTACAGCGAAAAAAATGAACCAGTTAGTAAAATTTGCTAATCCTTACACATAGAACACGATGTAGGGATGTGTACCAAGTGGTGACAAGTGTTTACCAACCTTATAGTTCGTAATGGTCGATAACTGCCTACTAAATTCACTCGGTTTACTTTCAGTTGTTAGTAAACCGCCTATTAAGCGACGATATATGTTAGTAATACAACAAAGAATTTGAGGTATGTGGTTAAGCTATCCTTTGTGTTTTGATGGTTGTTGGACATTCAAGGTTTGTGTTAGGAACGTAGAATTATACATCCCTAAAAAGTGCAAGCGGGGCAGATTCCATATGCTCTTCTGGGTGCAGAAGATTTTAATCATTAATATCAGCATGAGCATTGGTATTATTAATGGCGGTAGTATTAGTAGATAGTTTCAACATTGTAATATTTAGCCTTCAAGGGGGAGATTTGACATCCAATTAATTTCTATTTACAGGATATTAAACCAGTAGACAAAATTCCAGATGCTGCTCTTGAATCTTCCATCCTGCAATTTGTGCCCTGCATCCGTTCTGGTAGCTTCTCTGACATTGGTCCTCGAAGATACATGGAAGATGAGCATATATGTATAGATGACCTATCCTCACACTTGGGGCCATCTTTTAAGTTTCCCAAACCGAGTGCTTTTTATGGGGTAATGAACTATCGAGATCTTAAATTTGATAGTTGTGCTGCTTTCTTATGTAAAACTGACTGGTCCTATATATATTACATAGGTATTTGATGGTCATGGAGGATCTGAGGCAGCAGCTTATATAAAAAAAAATTTACTCAGACTCGTTTTTGATGTCAACTTCCCCCAAACATCTGAAGTTGATGATGTCTACTTAGAAGGAGTTGAGAACTCACTCCGAAAAGCATTTCTTCTGGCTGACCAAGCCTTAGCAGATGACTGCAGTGTCAGCAGCTCCTCAGGGACGACGGCTATTACTGCTCTGGTATTTGGAAGGTACAATCATGCTTTAGAATTTTGTTTTTCCATGGCAAAGCATTGTTTCAATTGCATGATATTGGTTCCCTGGGATCATTTTATGCCATTTTACTTTGTCTAGTGTAATTGCTTTGATCAAATCTAGTTTCTTATGTGTGATTAGTAGAATATTCATGTTTGATCTAGAATATGCTTATTTGGGAATATCAGTGTTGGTTATTGCATCCCTCTCTCCTGTTTTATGTTTACTTGAACCAGCAAAGTGTTGCACTATTCCTGATTTCCTCAACTTGCATTTTGCGGCTAATGTTGGCTTATACTGTCTCTTATTGTGCCTTTCTCAAACTAACAAATATGTGGTAGCTAAATAAGAATTTTCCAATTCCTATATATATATGTATCCTTTAGTTCAATCCTCTGCGTAGTTGTTTCAGCATTATTTGCTCTGTTGCTGACTGATGTCTTTTCTCTTCCAGGTTTCTCATGGTTGCCAATGCTGGTGATTGTAGGGCAGTTCTCTGCCGGAAAGGTGAGGCATTCGATATGTCTGAAGACCACAGGCCTATTTATCCATCAGAAAAGAGGCGGGTTGAAGAATTAGGTGGGTACATCAATGATGATGGGTATCTCAATGGTGTTTTATCAGTTAGTCGAGCATTGGGGGACTGGGATATGAAGTTCCCTGGTTCTCCTTCGCCTCTCATTGCGGAGCCAGAGTTCCGGCAGATGTTTCTGACCGAGGATGATGAGTTCCTCATCATAGGGTGTGATGGAATTTGGGATAAAATGTCAAGTCAGGAGGCAGTTAGCCTTGTTCGTCGTGGGCTGCGGCGGCATGATGACCCAGAGAAGTGTGCGAGGGACCTTGTCATGGAAGCCTTGCGTCTCAACACATTTGACAACCTCACTGTGATTATTGTATGCTTCTCTTCTCTGGATCACTGGGAGCCATCACCAGCTCGGCAAAGGAGGTTGAGGTGCTTTAGACTGTCTGCAGAGGCCCTTTATAGCTTGAGGAGGAGCATGATGGATGGCAGTGCCAGCAACTGAATGTATATAAAATTTGTCAAATAAAATCTCCCTTCTTTTGTGTAGTCTAATATAATCATTCCAGACGACAATAAATACTGTTTTTGGCTGCTTCAGGTAGGTGGGAGAAAAAGCAGCTAGCAGTTTTGTAGGTGCTGATTATTCAGCTTGAATGGTGTGCAACTCTGGGCTGATGTGCATAACTATTGCAGGTGGATGGTGGTGGTGTAGAGATGTTGTATATTGTACATGTTCAAAGTCATTATCAATTCTTTTTGTAACAATCTTGCAGCCTATTCTTGATCCCTGAAAATAAATTCGTAATCAAATCAAGCAAAAACAACAGGCGTCTTGACCTAGTAGTAACACACGTTCTTGCTATGTATAAACAACCCCTCCTCTGCAAAATCCCATATGTAAAAGAAGCGTACGCCAAACATTACTCGAGGGTAACCCCCACTTGGGAAAAGTTTTCTAGATCATTTATGGAGATCACTTCATGTTCTCTATCATTTGAAGCTGCAAAATGTGTGGTGTCAAAGTGGTGCCATTCTTAAATGGTTCAAAGGCTTAAGCATGATAAAGATCCGAAGCAATTTTGTTGTCCAAAGTGAAAGAGGCCATATTAGATTCACCTGCCCAATTAGGTCTCAGGCAGCTCATCTGCTTGTTTGGGCAGATTGGCCACATACAAATTATTTCGTTTCAGACAACAAATTGCTAAAAATCCAAATTCGCTTAAACATGCACTAGTCCCAATCAAATATTATGCAGGACCATTTGGTAGTACCAACAAATGGAAAGGCCATGTATATGATCAAAATCGATCAGAGTTGACCCTACAAAATTATAAAGTGTTTTTTATTTCTTTACAAAGTACGCATTACAATTGGATGTGGTAGAAACACGCAATTTCACCTTGAAAGAATTAGTGACAACTGTTTTTGAGTTTTGGTTGCCATTTATACCATCAGCTAGTTAAGTCTGCTTCGTAGGTTTTTGCAAATGATGCAAACTTATCCAAACCACGTCGAAGTAAGCCTTCAAGAAAAGGTTGTAGTGCCTGAACAATTTTAACATCACAAAAAGAAAAATGATGGGTCACTTCATGCTACTTGAAAATAAAAGAAAAGTCACACACAGAATCCTTTCTTGTCTTTAAAGAAAAAGAAAAAGGGAAAAGAAGAAGGAATTTTGAGGCATTTGCTCCCAGAATTTTTCTCACTTCTACCCTTTCCTTTTACCAATCAAAACAACAAACAAGTTTTCTTATACTGGTTCATGTTTGTTCAGGTGGCTAATCTGAGGAGTTCCAGCTTAAAGCAATTCAGTAAGATAGAAAATAAGAGCCAGAAAGCTTACTGATGCCACAGGAACTAAAATTTCAGGAACTTCATATGACACTGTCAGCTGAAAATAACAAATACCAGATAATTGTAAGGGCATAAGTGAAAGATGAGCCATAAAAGACTAGGAGGAACATTTATCTAATTTTAATTTGATGGCTGATATATCCCCACGAATTCATCGAACCGTGGGGCAGTAAAATTGATGAGAAAAGGGCAAGAGGGACATTCATAATACTGTAAAAATAATGGCAAAATAACAAATTAAACGTTGTAGAAAAAGCAGCCTCACTTCTACTACGCATGATGCAGGACCTTTTGGATAAAATCGAACAGCACCTCTGCCATGGGAAAATTCAGTCTATCAAGATTCAGATATTAACTTAAATGGTATAACAAATTATACGTTGTATATCATACCAAACAACATCAGCACTCAATTTATTTTTTCATGAACTGAAGGGAACTTAGACACGGGCAAGCCCAGTGGAAGTGAATATGGTTATGAAACATATGTGCAGTAGTATTTTCCAAACGCCGGTGCAAGTTCGCAAGAAATGTCAAAATTAAATGCTAAATGGCTGAAAAAGGCTTTCATGATGGTTCTAAGAAGTTGCAAGTTTCGACTCTTTCATTTTATTGTGCTTAACAGCATAAGCAAAAGCAACAGTTGTCTCCCAAGCAAAGCCCAAACAAATTGAGGCTGTTTGGCACCAGGTGCAGGGGAGTCAACTTGTTACCAACCAACTAAACATACATACACATACAGATGCACCAAAAGGTGATATAACTCTAGGAAAGCATGGAGGGTTTAACTAAAAGTATCAATGAAAGCATTTCATTGACAATTTCACTTAAGATTTAGAGAAATTAAACTAAAACGTTGTTATGTAAATACTAAGCACTACAAGGAAACTAGCCCAGAAAATGCCATTGTACTGAGGCATCGTCCATTAGGATCCCATGTGTACTCATTTTCATTGTTTACTTTCCAAATTATTTTCAGCATTTTATGAATGAAGTTTCTCTCTCTCTCCTCTTCTTTATTTTTCTTCTTATGCCATGATCTGCTTCACCTAGTAAAGCCTTGGAAGACATGCACCATTAATATTGAACAGAAAGGTAACCAACACATACCCTTCCCAATACTATATTACTGTTTCTCTTGTTACCTGTTAGCAAGACCTTCCAGAGATCTCCAGTGGATTTTCTGATTTGGGATAGGCTGCAAAAATTTATCATAACAGGACTCAAAAGCACACATAGTAAGAACATATTCATATATATGAGGGAAAAATAATTGGGAATATAGGAAGAATTTAAGGAAAATGCTAGGCATAACATCCCTACCTGCATATTTCGGGCAAGCCATGAGAACTCAATATCACGACCAAATGCTTCATACTTCAGCGACCAACGTGATAGGTCAGGCTTGTCTTCCAATATCTGGTAGGAGAATTAAACATCAAGTTGTCTCACATGCACAATTTTGAAGCTGATCTGATATGTGGGACTCAAGACTCAATAATGTCATTGCACTGATACACTCTTTAGGCGATACAATGCCATGGTTTCAAACTTAATAACAAACAGAACCCATGCCATAAAATGCCCTGCAGTTATGGATACTATGAAAAGCAGAACCATTTCTACCTTGTAACATTTGTCAGACTTAATAATTTAGTGAATGTTTGTCTAATTAAGCTGAGCTTTAAAACTGAGTTAAGTGTCTGATAATATTAGAATCAGTTGTACAAGAAAGAACTATACATCTACTATAACCCTTACAAAGCAAACTTTGCTTTTGATCAAGCAAGTAAAACAGTTAGATTAGGGCAATCCTTTAGAAATTCAAACGTTACAGTCAAAGTTATCTAAAGAGCTATTTTGTGCTATCTAGCGGCACCTTTACAGATGAAATAAAGGGCATCCAACGGGGAATGGCTTCACGATCAGAGTAACAGGCATAGGCAACGGAAACAGGCACATCAAGTTCCATCTTGACCCTGCATTTGGTCACATTTTCTAGTTAATAGTAGTAACTAGTAAGCTGGTATATTTGGTTCAATTGGCAGCCTAGGCATGCTGAAAACTGACTATAAGGACTTGTATAAAAACACATTGCATCATAAAAGGAATCAACATGGCAGAGCTTCTTCGCATCAAAATTAAATATGATGTGCAGAAATCACTATCATTGTTATGCAAAAGAAGATACATCGAGTGGAGAACATTAGTCAATGGACACCGCGTTTCCACCTAGACCTCTTTAACTCTAAACAAGTGATGCAGCTCTGCAATTACTAGATGGAAATTATGCACAATAGTTAAAGAAAATGAAAATGTCATCTCTGAGATGAAATGCATATTGGGTATTAGCCCATTGCGCGAATCTGCTACATAACAGATCCAATTAATGAATCAAATAAATTGATCACCAAATTCATATGGAGCCCTTCGAAAACCTCATACTTTATGGTTGCATATAACCCATTCAAAGTTTATGAATCTGGGTAATAATAACACAACAAAATACGTTGAAAAACAAATAAGAAGACTACAAATTTTTCAGAAAGAGAGAGTTTTTACGTGGAATCCTGCCATTGCATGACAGGGGAAAAGGGCTTGGAGCCTTTGAGGCTTCGCTTGGAAAACCCATGTGGGATTTTGAATAAGATAGATGGTGGCCTCAAAGAATGGAAGCTTCTCCAACTAGGTGTGGCTACGGAGCTAAAGAGGAAAACATTTCTGGGTCTTGTTCTTGATGAGAAGTGGCAAAGACCCAAAGAATTTGGGCCTGAAACAACATAGGATGATACTGCGGTTGCAGACATGGTCAGTTATTTTAGCAGAAAAACCAGCGGAGGCGGCGACTGATTGACCGTCAAAAATCACCTCCACAACACATAAGCCACAGAAGAGTGTATTGGACAGATTTCCCAGGCTGTGGAATAGTACTGTTGCCGTGATGCTATTCTACATCAGCTTGTACGATATAGATATGACAGACCAATCAAGTCCATACCACGTGAATCTTTGTGTGCAAAATGCATGCTTATTTGCGAAAAAAGGAAGTAGGATTCAGGCATTCTTATGGATAATCTTAAATTTCAGTTTCGTTCATTTGAGGCTATCACTCAAAAATGAAAACTTTACTAAATTCAATTCTACTTTGGATGCGTTTTGAATTGCGATTTTGTAAAAATAATTTGTGTTTTTAAAAGTATTGTAAAACGTAAGGCATTTAACATTGTACTTTTAAAAGCACTTAATCTTAAATAGGAAAGGAAAAAAAAAAAATACGCGATTTCTATAAGCATGGTAGGGGGTGGTTATTTAAAAAGCATAAATTTAAACTAAAATCACGATTTCGCATAACAAATATTTGATAAAAAAAAAAAAAAAAAGTATTTTTTAACATGTTTTTCCAAACGCTTTTACGATTTTAAAAAGTAAAGATTTGAAAAACGAAATCTTTAAAAACGCAATTTTTAAAATCGTACTTATTGAAACCACAATCTCAAACGAACCTTTAGTAAGTAAGCGATGTTAAACTTAGATGGATCTACCCCATCATCATTCATGAGGTAGATCCATGAATGATGAATATAAAGTTTTCCATGAATCACCATATGAGTTTCTTTATAGACCACGACTGGCCACCTACTTCATGTAGGCTACTCATCTTCCTTTAATATGAGACCAAAATATTACATAATTTTTATATCTGTCATTCATCTTTTATTTTAAACTCACACTTAAAAAGAGGTGCTAATTAAAATATTAATTAAATTAATTATTTTTTATTGGTATGAACCAAATTTATCATAGGAGTATAAGAATATTTTATATTCAGCCATATTCAACAAAATTTTAAAACTAGGCAAATTTCAGCAAAGTATTTGCCTACAAAGAAGGCCCAAGACATTGTTGTCAAATCAAAATGTGATACAATCGGGCACTAACTCGAGCACCACAACCTATGAAACCTAGACCTAGTAGTATTATAGTCTACCAAAGAGTGATGAGTGTGGAAGATCGGGCTTGCATTGGATCCTATACAAGGTGGCCTTGAAAAAACATCTTTTTTTTTTTTAAGATGAAAAAACATTAATATTTTGTATTTTGAGAAATGTGTTATTAGTAGGAATCATGCATGAAAACCCATTTGGCTAACTGATTTTTTAAACTAGTTTTTAGCGTTTGGGAAGCGAAAAGAACTGTAGAGAAGTTTACCAAACATGTCCTAAAGTTTGAGAGGGCGCTCATCTCTCTCCTCCTTTTCATTGACGTTATTTTTCATGTGTACTTGATTGGCAAAAGAGTAGACTTAAGAAGTAGGTCAGAACTGCAGTAGATTTAATTGATGTGAGAGAAAAAAGTAATAATGTTTTGTATAAAAAAATAAAAAATTTTGTTTTGTAGTGATTTTTTTTATTTGAATGGTAATAAAAAGTGATTAATGTGATGTAAAATGTAAGAATGTTGAAGTTGATTTAGAAAAGAAATTTTTGAGATTTTGGGTCCGGTTCGACCCACTCCTTTGCCAAACATAGCCTTAAACATCTCTTTTTACATTTTTAAAGGCCTTCTTCTTAAAATTATTCTACAACAATATTTGAATACAGAATTAAGTTAGATTGATAAATGAGAAGAAAAAGAAAAAGTCATGCCCGTTAGATTTCCTACTGTATACACATATATATTAAATTATTACACTAGTATTCCTTGCTAGCTAATTAACCTAAATAATATCCCTATCAACAATTGCAACGGTGTGGGCTGTGGCTGGCTAATGGGATCGTGCTAACATGGAACTCATGGAAGAGTTGAGAAGAATAAATAATTCAAATCAAGCAAACACTCGAGTCAGAGCAATTAATTTATGCACAGACTTGCCTAAATTGCTGTACACTCTTACTCCAATTATACAATATGATAAATTCTATAATATCTATATCAACAGTTGACTTGGATCAATGTGGATGGGCCCTCTATAACTTCATTTCCTACTCTTTTTACTTTCATCAAAACTAAAGATAATAAAATAGTAATTATACGCTATGAATAACCGTTTGTCATTCATTAAAACTAGGTTAATATAGCAGTGTTTATCAACTTTTAATTTTTTTTTTCCTTTTAAAACAATACTATGAGCACTGTCTTTTCACTAAAAACAAAAATAATGTTACATACTATATTCTCATTCTACTAAGTGTTAAAATGACAGTGTCCATTAGTTGTATTACTAAAAAAACATACGGGTTTGTTACACGTGTCATTGTTGACCTGAGCAGCATTGTAAATCCTATAAATGTACATGACAAAAGTTAATACAAGCAGCAGATCCAAGAGGCTTATTTGGAAGTTTGAGAAGAGAAAACAGAGCAACCAATGTCTAAGCCAAGGTAAGGTTTTCTTTCTTTGACCAACTTTAGATCTGCCTCTGCACATACAGACATGTTTAACATGGTTGTTTATTCTCAATAATCCACAGGTTAGAGGGTAAGGTGGCCCTCATCACTGGTGCAGCAAGCGGAATTGGTGAGGAGGCAGCCAGATTATTTGCAGAGAATGGAGCTTTTGTTGTTGCTGTTGACATTCAAGACGAATTGGGTAATGAAATTGCTGCATCAATTGGTGCAGAGAGGATTACTTATCGCCATTGCGATGTAAGAGACGAGAAGCAAGTTGAGGAAACGGTGAGTTACACCTTGGAGAAATACGGCAGCCTGGATATCTTGTTCAGCAATGCCGGAGTCATGGGCCCATTGACAACCATCCTAGAGCTTGACATCGACGGTCTTGACAGCACCATGGCGACAAACGTTCGTGGAGTGGCTGCGACAATCAAGCACGCGGCTCGAGCCATGGTGGGGAGAAACATACGCGGATCCATCATCTGCACTACAAGCGTGGCATCCTCGATCGGCGGAAGTGGCCCCCATGCATACACGACATCGAAACATGCTCTTGTCGGCCTAGTCCGGTCGGCCTGCAGCGAGCTTGGGGCTTATGGGATTAGAGTCAACTGCATTTCGCCGTTTGGAATAGCCACGCCGCTTTCGTGTAAGGCTTACAATCTGCAGCCAGGTGAGGTGGAAGCTAATTGTTGTGCGGCAGCCAACCTGAAGGGGATTACGTTGAAGGCAAAGCATGTTGCAGAGGCTGCTCTGTTTCTTGCTTCTGATGAATCCGCTTACATCAGTGGGCATAACATGGCTGTCGATGGAGGTTTCACGGTTGTTAATAACAGTCCGGCGGTTGTCTAAGATTTAATGTTACTGGGTTTGAATTCACGAGCTACCCAATATTTTATGGTTGATTGGCTTCTTTGTAAAATTGAAATGGATTTTACTTTTTTGAAGTCAAACCTTGTTACCAGCACTTCCCATGTGCATTTTCCTTGTAATCGGCAATGTTGTTATCTTTTTTCCATTTTCCATTTCATAAATCCATCAATCTTGTCTATCTAGCTATGTATTTGATGTCATGTCATGCATGATGTATCATATACTTTTTTCATTTGGATTTAGATTCCGTGCAATGAAGTTGTCCTATTATCTTATAACGTTCGACTTTATGTAAGAGATTGGTCGGACGCTACTTACTCCGACACATTCTCGGACAGGCTACAATTCATTACACGGAATCCGATCATTTTCTGTCCCCTAAAAAATTAAAGGAAAAGTTGGGGCCTTTTCTAAGGAAGGGTGGGTTGGGGAGTATATGTTTTGCATCTTGGAAGAAATTCTTGCTAGATGGTTTGGAAGTATTTATAAATTGTCAACTTGATGGTGACTTATTAAATATGAATTATATACTCTTTGCCCACTTGAAACTCAGTTGTCAATACCGCGCCAGTGTGGTAAAATGTTCCTAAGCAATCATGTATTTGGGGAAAAATGGTGTGGTAAAATGTTCCTATCTAGGCAATCATATATTTGGTAAAAATGATGTCAGAGAGATTACCCACGCTGCAAAGCTGTTAAGGAGTGGAACTAAGAAACCTACAATGGATCCGGATTGTCGGCAAGCAATTTGTTGTTTGGATTGCTAACAACCCGGATAACGTATGTGAGAAAACTCCTATAAAATTATATTTTCGAACAAAGAAAGCAAGTTGTTCAAGACATATTGGCCCTGTTTGCCTAAGGCATGGAACGACACTGTAGCTGGAATAGTACTGTTCCAGCTACAATATTGTACTGAATGTGCAGCAAATGTGCATAAAAGTCATGCGTAATTTCAAAAAAACTCAACTCACTCACACATGACACACCCCAAAGTTACTGCAGTAACCATTTCAGAAAAAATATTTTTCCTTTTTTTTTTTTTTTTTTTTTCTTTTTGCTTGAAAGAGAAAGTGGAGTTAGGAAGAAGAGATTTTCTTGAAAAAATACGGGAGAACTCGTTGCAGCAGAAAATTTTTTTTCCTCTTTTTTTTTTTTTTTTTTGTTGTTGTTGAAAGAGAAAGTGGAGCTAGGAAGAAGAGATTTTCTTGAAATAAGGTGGGAGAAGCTACGAGTTCTTTACTGCAGAGAATTTTTTTTTCCTTTTTTGTTGAAAGAGAAAGTGGAGTTAGTGAGCTCCATGGTTATGTTAGTTGTTAAATGGTTACTGTAGTAACCTTGGGGTGTGTGAGTGAGTTGAGTTTTTTTGAAAATTAAGCATGACTTTTGTGCATATCTGCTGCACATCCTGTACGGTACTGTAACTGGAATAGTACCGTTTCAGCTACAATGCTGTTCCGCGCCTTAGACAAACAGGGTCATTCTGACAGATAGATCATAAAAGAACTCTTATATTTACCGACTAAATTACGGACAACTTAAATAGCAAAATTTGCTTATGGTTCTTGACATTCCAGTACTCTGTCTTGGCCAACAAACCAGAAAACACCTTGAGACCCAATTTAGTGGTATTAATTACAAGACCAACAAGATGTAATTTTGTCACATGCGCATGGTGAAAAAATTACTTGTAATTACTGCATGTCACGAAATTAATCATCATCAACCTAAAACTTAGGGAAGAAACACATTTTTAATTGATGCAATTTGCAAGAATACATGTCCAAATTCAGTGTTTAGCAGTCACACATGCATGTTGAGCTATTAATAATGTGGGACTGCCCCCAAAGACTTGTTGAATAAAGTATAATCAAGAATTGCGGCTAAGTTGGAAAAATATTCTGGGAGACTTCAATTATGAAATCTTTCTATTAATTAAGTTGTACCTTATTTATTATTATTATTATTATTTTGTAAGTAAGTTGTACCTGAATTTCAAACAAGATATACTGATAGACCTGTATCCATCCCGAGCTGTAGAGATCCATTTGGACCGGGCAATTAAGCCCAAACTACATATCCCCATGGGCCAAGCGGGTCGAAACTTTTTCACCCATTAATGAAACCACCCGCCTGCCTGCCTAGTGAAACCTGTAGCTGTAGGCTGTAACCAAATTGTAGAAGAAGAGTAAAGCAACTCTTCGGTCTTCACATCTTTTATCTATTTAAAAAAATAAAATAAAAGTTGCAACATCATAAATTGGTACGAAGAGTAGTATTATTCAATATATATATTATATTTTTATTTCACAACTCTCTACAATGTTAACGTGGTAATCCTAATCAACTCTTGATGGAAACTTTACACAACCCCTTTGAACTTTTATCAATTTTGTAATCTCTCTCTAAAATTTAAAAATTTTTAATTTAGTGTATCAAATTTTACAAAATTTTCAATCTCACATTTCTGTTGGGATTTAATAGTAAATCCCAATGGAGTGGTGAAAAATCCCAAAATACCCCTGTATTTTCACTAGATTTTTTTTATTTTTATTTTTTTAAAAAAATAAAACTAATAGTTGCAATTTAAGGATAATTGTGTAATTTCATAAAGTTTATAGGGGTATAATGGTAATGTCATCATTTGACTTTCTAATTTAACCCCCCAAAACTTAACGAGATGGGTGAAATTGCAGATTTTTAAAAATTCGATATACTAAATTGAGAGTTCTTGAGCTTTAAGAGGGAGATTGCAAAAGCGATAAAGTTCAAGGAGGGTAAATGAAATTTTCCGTTGTAACTGTCACATCAGCATTATGAGATAGTTGTGGAATAAAAATATAAATCTAACATTACTCTTACTCAATTATAAAAGAGTAATGCTATATATAGAGATACTATAACAGCCATCTCACTATCAACTCTTAAAATTCAAGAATCGATGAATATTGACACATCAATCCAGTAAAATAAAAGTATATTATTTAGTATTTTTTATGGTTGAATCTTAAAAATGAGACATGCCCTGTTTAGAAACCAATATTGAGAATAACGTACGTCTTGGGTCAATTTAATAAGTTGAGTTGATGAACTTTTATCGTTTGGAAGCAATCATTATTCCCTTTTCCATGGAGGTGGAAGATTTAAGGGATGTGACTTTCAAAACAAATGAGAAGACAACAACAACAATTGTTCTTGTTGCCAAAAAAATAAAAAAGGGATTATCTTTATCAAACTTTTGTCACCGACCGTAGCGTCAACATGACAAACCGCCATGCTTTCTTTAATAATAATAATAATAGAAAAACATCCATAAAACGTGACGTTGAAAATCCTAAACCAGACAGTCAAAACTAACATTCTCGTATCAAACTATCAACTGCAGCAGCTAGCTCTTCCCAGCTGAAAATGTCTAGACAAATTATACCCAACAACAACAACATTAATCCAATCCCACGCCTTCATATCTTTTCGTCTTCAAAAATCCTTTGGCCTTCATACGTGAAGGCCTAGAATTGGCCAAAACATGGCACTACAAGTTTACTGGTATGATTTTGTTTGTTTTGGCATTGTTGCTTTTTCCTTCTGTGGCGCCCTGTGGGTGCTGTGGAGGAAAGAGGGTGGCTCCAGATGCGATGACAACACCATTTACGAGAGCCTTCTGGTGGCTAGACCGGACGGTGATGTCTATGTCAGTGCCCTGCCGAGGGCTCATGTCAGCACCTCCCAGCTATGGACCAGCTGCTGGAGAGGGGTGCATCCTGGATGGCTCTTGGCCTCGCGGTTCGTGTCCTTTTTGGTCATGGCGGGTTTTCTAGCTTGGGATGTTGTGGACTGGGATGCAACCATCTTTATTTACTACACTGAGTGAGAATTCTTTCCTTTTGTTTAATTTTGCTCACACCCATTGCAGATTTTGTTTCTGTTAATTCTTTGTTTGACTAATAGTTTGATGACTTGATGTTGCCGCTTCTAAGTATTTGCCTAATTTGGATCACTTAGTGTCTAATTCTCTCTCTCTCTCTCTCTTTCTCTCTCATAAATGTGCTTATACCTCAAGCAATATACATCTTGGGAGTTGTATAGTCTAGTCAGATGCCATGAGAAATGTCCCAAGAAAGAAGTTAAGCGGGGTCTTAAGAATATTAATTAAGTGATTAAATTTATCATTTTGTATGAAGCTTAAGCTTTTGGGATGAGTAATGTATTAGACCAAAGGTTTTGAGTTTAAACCTTATCTCAATGAGGAGTGTTAGAATATTAATTAAGCGGTTAAATATCACTATTTCCTACAAGCTAGGTAAACTGTGGGTGGGGATAAACATGTGCCCACTAATAAATGGGCTAGGGGAAACATTATAACAGAATGCCTGAAGGCATTGGAGTTGCCCTTTCTGGACTTGTGCCAGATTTAGAAGAAAAAGAAGCCTTCAACAGTCTGCATGCTTGCCTGTCAGAGCTCCTTAACTTCAAGTTTGTACTCACCATTTAACTTTGAATTCTTGCATTAGAGCTTTGAATTAGAGCTTAAGGAGTTGTTATAGACAGTCACACTTGCATTAGAGCTTTGAATTCTTTTTTAAGTTTGTACTCACCATTTAACTTTCAAGTCCTTCTAAAACTTTTGAATATCTATTTCCCTCTTCACAACTTGAGCCCTCTCCCTATTGAGCTTCATAGGGATAATGATGAAGTTTTTACGTCTCAAATGTCAAATTTAGACAACAAAGAAGGTTTTGGATACTAACTCTCATGGTAAGTGCCAATTTCTACTCTAATCATCATCGAGACAGCTATGCTAGCTTAGTGTTTGTCTTACATTGTTTCGCTTACAATATTGGAGGTATTAGAATCTATGAGAGGTTATGTTTTATTGACCATTAAAACTGTCTAGTCTCCTATAATTTGGTGTAATTGTTCTGCAGGTGGACATTTGCATTAGTTATGGTCTACTTTGCGGTATGTCAAGCACCATATCCTTATCTAGTTTTTTCATATTCTGTAATGCAAGAATTTCTATTGATTCCTACTCTCTTCCATAATAGAGTTCAAACAAACTTTGATTATAATTGTCTCTCACGCCTCATTACATTGGAGACTTCTCCATTTATTTAAATAGAGACATTCTTACATGTGTATTAAATAACAATTAAATAAAACCACATTAATTGAGGCTATTCATTTTCTGTAACTGTTAGAACGTAAAGTAGAATGGACTTTGGTAACAGTTGAAACGGATGAAAGTATAATAGACTTTGGACTTTTGTATAATCTTCTTATCCTTTAATAATTATGTTCTAATACTCCTAAATGCTCTAGGTAATTATAGGTGAACGAAATAGATGCAACATAGAGCAATATAAACCTATCAGGCTTCTTTTAATTAAATAAACTAAACCTATATTCATTTCAAAGCAGCTCCTGCTTTACACATACCATAAAATTCTGTGTGTAGCTTGGGACCATTGTATCTGCATATGGATGCTGGCTATCCTCACACAAACCTTCTGAAAATGGGGCAAGGGCTGAGTTTCTGAGAAGGGATTTCGAAGAGAGTAGAACCACAAACTCTGTTACTTACAGGGAAAGAGAGATTAAGGGTACCATCAAGTTGCAAAGCCACTA
Source organism: Corylus avellana (assembly GCF_901000735.1). Taxonomy (NCBI): domain Eukaryota; kingdom Viridiplantae; phylum Streptophyta; class Magnoliopsida; order Fagales; family Betulaceae; genus Corylus; species Corylus avellana. The sequence continues at coordinate 17,041,690 of NC_081542.1, forward strand.
TGCTGAAGAGCAGATTCAGAAAAGAGCAGGATTTTGGGGATATCTAATGCAAACTGCATATCAGGCTAGCCTTTTTTTCTGAAACTGTTTGCCATGTTGATAAATGTGTTCTTAGACTTTGAATTCTCATTGGAGCTAACAAATTATTTGCAACAGACTTGTGGAGGTGCTGTTATCATGACAGACATTGTGTTTTGGTGTGTTATAGTCCCCTTTTTGTCAAATGCACATCTAGGTCTAAACATGGTAAGAGTCCAACTCTGCAAACCATATCTATAATATAGTTGTTAAAGTGATTTGGTTTGTTCTAATTCTCTCTAGCTCCATATTAGATGAATGAATGACTAAATTTGTCCTGGCCCTTTTCCTATTGTTCTATGTTTGGCAGTTGATGGGCTGCATGCATACTTTGAACGCTGTTTTCCTTCTTCTGGATACCTCACTTAATAGTCTTGTAAGTATCACACCTTTAAGAAGTGGAAAGCCTATAAAGATATATACTAGTATATAAGCAGCTTACATCCTGGTAAATGTGTTGGATCAAATGGCTAGAATTGCCCAACCAGGACTATTTTCTGGTAGAGAACATGAACATTGCATCTATTATAAATGGCCTCAAAGGTTTAATAATGCCACAATATTCCTGTCTTGTTTTTCAGCCATTTCCATGGTTCCGGCTTTCATATTTTGTGATCTGGAGCTGCGTCTATGTTGTTTTCCAATGGGTCATTCATGCCTGTGGTTTTACATGGTATGCATAACTCCATCAATGTGTACTTCTCTGTGGCATTGTTAAAAGGGGAAAATGGTTTTCTATAATCTTATATTTTGGTGCAAGAAGTTGTAACTTACCTTGAGTCTTTTCCAGGTGGCCATATCCTTTCCTTGAGCTTGATACACCGTGGGCTCCTTTGTGGTATGTTATTTCCACCATTTTCTTGTGTCTTGTTTTCACCTTGAGTTATAAAGAATCTAATCACTGTGTTCAATTTACAGGTATTTTTGCTTGGCTGTGCTTCATATCCCCTGCTATGGGATATTTGCACTGATCATAAAAGCAAAAAATTCAATTCTCCCCAGATTGTTTCCCCACGCTTTTATTAGGGCATGTTAGTTTCATGCTGTCCTCCAAAATTGAGTACCATTGGAAGGTGTTTTCATTCTGAATTTATGCTTGTGTATATAAAGAGGGGGTGGTCAGATCCAACCCTTCTAGAAACTGTGGTTCATATATACTGTTGGACATGTTACAGTTGAGTCAATGTCCAAGCTTTACTGCCAGAATGAAGCTATCTCCTATGATTTTTTTTTTTTGAGTTTTCAATTTTCCTCTTTGTTCTTTGAATTGACCTATATCGAATATGTTTTTGAGCTTAATGTGGACTTTTGAGCCAGAATTTCCATTGATTGGGTATCTTAATACAGCTGATTCAATCAACCAAATATTTTTTTGGATGATCTCTCTGTAGACATTGCTTTGAAATCTAGACCCAGCACAAAACGGCAAGAGCAGACAATCAGTTCAAACTGCCACAATCTTTGGATGATTTTGAGTAAATGGCATGATGCTTTTCTCCATTATAGGACATACACCAACTCAATTGCACCCCTGAGTTTGTGAACAGGATCTTTTCAAATGTGGTTCTGGTTATAATTGGATCCAATATATTTAGTTAATTGGTTTGGTCAAGCGGCTATGACATAAAATAGAACTAAGCTTAGGTGCATCACATTTGCAATAAAATAGAACTAAGTTCATGTTAAATCTCATGTGGAAAATTGGATATAAGGGCGATATTCTCATGTCAGTAAGAAGAGGGCAATGGATTGCAGTTTGAGGCTTGTATATAGATATTGGTACTAAAAAATTGATGATTTTCAATCTAACTGAAGCTTCGGCCCAAATAGGCTTAAGTGGGCATAACACAAAAATCCAATGCTAGAAAAGAGTTAAAGGGTTTAAGCAAATCAGCATCCAATAAAAATAACATATTTTGATATCAGGGCAGGTTGATCATCACGGGTTTAAGTCACGGAGAGAGCGAGTTATGGACCTCGTATTTAGAACATGATGAAATGTTACGATGGGGTTTAACGAGATTAATATCCAACAGTGTAAGCATTTGAATGCACTTAACAAAAACATTGAGCAGGCCTTCCTAAAATTTACCAGATTCCTTATCCCATTCGCAGTTCCTAAACGGTTGATATGGTTGGACCGTTGGTCATCATGTTGGTGTTGTTTTCAACCGACTTAATTACCTTGCCCTTCGCTTTCAGCATTGAAAGCCCCCTTTTTAGAGCCTTCACAATTCATCTCACCCTCTCACTTCCATATGACTCTGTAGGTTCTTCATTGACCTTTTGCCTGCACAGAGTTCGTCTGAGAAATGTCTTCCTCGGACGACAACGAAGGTCTCCTGTACTGGGTCCGATGGCAAGTGCCGGTTTGTGCACTGATCATCGCCGCCCCAGCTGTGGTGGCTGTGAAATTTATCAAAAAACAGAAAGCTGAGCCTCTCGATCTCGATCACACTGACTTTTGGACTCCATGCTGGAAAAATCTCAATCCTTTCTGGCTTCTTCTTTATAGAGCCTTCGCTTTCGTTTGCATGGCTTGGGTGCTATACGAAGTCGTTGCCTGGACTGGAGCTTTTTCCTTCTATTTCTACACCCAGTAAGATCTTACCCTTCACTTATGGCTATTGAGATCAGAGGATTTAGAATTTTAGATTGTGGGTTATTTTCTTAACAATTGAAGCTATTTAATTTTCGTTTTCTTTGGTGGGATTGGCTTGTAGGTGGACTTTTGCATTAGTTATGGTCTATTTTGCGGTATGTGAACACTATAGTTTCATTTCTTTCATGCATTTCTGCAGAAGAATTATGGGGCTTTTAAGTGAGAATCAAATAAACTCATATCATATTAAAGCAGCTCTTGTTTTGTGCACATACATAATTTGTTTGTGTAGCTGGGCACCTTTGTCTCTGCGTATGGATGCTTGTTGTCCTCCAAGAAACCTCCTTCCGGAAAAGTTAAGGGTCCTGTTAAATTGAAAAGCCAGCATGCTCAAGAGGAGATTCAAAAAAAAGTGAGATTTTGGGGATACCTTATGCAAATTACATATCAGGTTTGTCCATCTTTGTAGCCTGTTCTGGAAACTAATTACAAGTTTTAGATACCAACTTTTAATTGATATTATTTTCTCTAGACTAAACGTTAATCATATAGCTAATAGCTAAATGGATTACTGGTCTGCAAAATATGCTACTAAAAGTGGCAAAAGTAGCTTCGTTTTTTAAATCTTTTGTAAAAGTGCCTTGTTTTGAAGAATGCTTTTTCAATTTTTTTGTTTGAAGCTAATATTCCATTTTCAACAGACTTGTGCAGGTGCTGTTATGCAAACAGACATCGTATTTTGGTGTCTTCTTGTGCCATTTTTATTGGGTGAGCAGTTTCACCTAACACCGGTGAGAGTCCACTTGAACTAGTTATCTTTTTAGCAGGGTAAAGTAAAGAAAATAAAAACCAATAGTTTTCCCTAACAATTCACCCTAACTCATAATTTCTGATATGAAAAAATTAAAATTTTGCAAAGGAATTAAGGCTTGAGTTGAAGGGAACTCACTATGCATCTGGCTTACATTTTTTTCCTGAGAGTTCTGCTGTATCAAGCTGATCAATCTACAGTTGCTCCCTAAATTACATCAATTTCATCTGCATATTTCTTCTTGGTTGTGCTCCTTCCTGGCCATTTTGATTCTACTGCCAAAAATCTTGCATTTCCTTCTGTTAACTTGCCTATGCAATTTAAACTTGTGAATGTTTTGTAGGTCTTGATTGTCTATTCTTCATATTGGTTACATTTTTCCTGTTTGCCTGTTTCCTCATTAAAATATCTTCAAGGCAATTCACTTCTAGACAGTAATATGTAGCTAACAGTGATTTTCTTTTCCTTTGAAGTATATAGTTTGTTGTCTAGACATGTCTTTGTCTTCTTCACTTACTATTTGCAGCATACTCTCCGGATGTTTTCTTCACCTTCTTCCTTATTTAGAAATTTTGGGAAGCATGGTCTCACCATCTTGTTCAATCCTCTCAGGAACCATAACATGAGTAAATGACTAATATTCTCCTCACTGACTATGTGTTGTTTATGCTTGGCAGTTGATCGGTTTCTTGCATAGTTTGAATGCTATTTTTCTTCTTCTGGATACAGCTCTCAATAACCTTGTAAGTATTACACCATTTAAACAAACAGCTTGATTAGGGTTTGCATATTTGTACTCTAGAGCTGCATGATTTTAGGACTATGATTATAATATATAAACACAGCTTACATCTTGGCTAAAGGTGTCAGATTAGATGGCTAGGATTGCATAGCAAGAAATGTAGGTGTAGAAACAGGACATCCTTAAATTACCTCTAATCTAATGATTGATGATGCCATTTTCTATAATGTTTTTCAGGCATTTCCTTGGTCCGGATTTGCATATTTTGCGGTCTGGAGCTGCATCTATGTTTCTTTCCAGTGGATCCTTCACGCGTGTTGTTTTACATGGTATGCATAATATTTTCTTGTTTGTCCTCTTTCAAAGACTTGAGATGTTGATATTTTGAATCTTCTATATATCCCAGGTGGCCATATCCTTTCCTGGAGCTTCGTACACCATGGGCTCCTTTATGGTATTTTATCTGCAGTCTGCACTATTTTCATACATCTGGTTTTCACCTTGAATTATGCATATGATATGATGAGTCCAACAAATGTGTTTGATTTACAGGTATTTATGCTTGGCTCTGGTTCACATCCCCTGTTATGGGATATATGTTCTGATTGTAAAAATGAAAGGTTCAGCTCTCCCCAGATTGTTTCCTCATGCTTTTGTTGGGAGGCCACATTAGTTTCATATTCTGGGAAATTGAGTTTTATTGGAAATGGCTATGGTTTTGACAATATATGGTCATTATATGGAGGGAATGCTCATATTCCTGCTAGAAATGTTGTTGCAGATGGCAGAGTTGGGTGATGCCCTAGGGTTTAGTCGTCACATATGTACCCTCAAACATCTTCTTGAATAATAGTATTGCATTTCACCCTAATTCAAGTTCTAAAATAAGGAGCAGAATAGCAATTGTTTTGGCAAGTTAATGAAATACTGTATGCAATCGTATTCATTTCTTCTGTTTGGACTTGTCCTGTCAAGGGTAAGTTCATAATTTCTAATGCTGAAAAATGGTCATTGATACAAGTTGTTATGAGTGCACTTAAGAGTGTTGTGTCATATATTGAAAAATATAAAAGAAAATAGTGTTCTCCATAACCGCTTTATCTCTCAACAAATGGCATCAGAGCCATGACTACCTTTCTAGGACGAATGTTTGGATGCGTCTGATTTAAAGTTGTGTCTCTACCCACAACTTGGGTTTAGAGTTGTGTCTTCATCCGCAACTCTTGATGTGAGAAATGTGGAGTTGGATCAATATGAAGAGACCCACAAGTGAGGGAGAGATTGTTATGAGTACACTTGTGAGTTTTGTGTCTTACATTGAGAAAATATAAAAGAAAAGAGTGCTTAATGTGGACCTTAGCCCATTAACTTAGGCTTTTAGATTAGAGTTATGTTTAACTATGTATATTAATGTACTCTTGATAAAAATTTTATAACCGCTTTATCTTCCAACACAAGTATTGCAATATGTCAATATTGCCATAAGCTCAATACGTCAATATTAATTTTGGAGATAATCTAAAAATTTGCTTCTACCAAACAGTTTAACCTGGAGACATGTGAACCTTATCTATATGGAGTAGTAATTTTTAACACCTTGGCGTGCTTGAACAGTAAGCACGCTAGTGTTAAAATATTATTTTATTTGATTTTTTTTATTATTTAAATATTATTTTAATAATATTTTAACACCGACATGCTTACTATTCAAGCGTGATGTGCTAAAAATAACTACGTGATTCTTGATTCCCAAGATGCTGAGCATATTTTACGCAATACAAGGTTGAAAATTTGACTCTTCTCGTTCTAACTTTCAAACGTGGACGGATGTTGAGCCATCATACCAAAATACTTGGGCAACAAGTCTAGGACTGCTCTATTGGGACATCATGCCAAAATCCTTGAACCCTATCCGAATATATATATCACTCCTAAGCGTTCACACTACAAAATCTTAAAAAACTCTACTCCTTCTGTTTTTTTTTTTTTTTTTTAATTCAATAAGAATTCTGTCACTTTAGCCTTCTAAATTGTTAAGAGTCCGATCAAATCCACCCACCTGTTCTCACCACGCCACCTCTTCTCCTTTTTAAACCCTTGCCAGTTCCCAACTTCTTCACCACTCACTCTAATCCACTCTTACTTTATTCTCTACTCTCACAGGCTCATGGATCCAACCGGCACCATCGTCTTCTCCACCGTGGGCAGGCCCCACTACGGCTTCGACCTCTTCTCTATTGAGCTCGACCCCAGTGCCACTCTCGGCTCCGACCACCGCCTCACTGATGGCATCTCTATCAACTTCAATGCCCAGTTCCTCGACGATGATCAAAGCCTCGTCTTCGTTTCTGAGCGTACTGGGTCTTCCCGTATCTACCTAACACGGCCAGGCCTCCCCAGCCCGAAACCGCTTCCTTCTATACCCGCCAGCCTCTTCCACGACCGCCCCGTTATCAAGAATAACCGGCTCTACTTCATCTCAGCCCACGAACAACCCGACCAGCCCTTCAAGAGCTGGTCCGCTCTCTACTCGACCCGGGTTGACGATTTAGAGCTTACCCGCCTCACTCCGTACGGTGCGGTTGATTACAGTCCCGCTGTTTCTCAGTCTGGGAATTTCATAGCCGTCGCGTCGTATGGGTCTCGTCCATGGGACGGTGAGTTCCACGAGCTCCACACCAATATTGCCGTGTTTCCAGAATCCGACCCGAACAAGCGGGTCACTGTGTGCGAACGAGGCGGCTGGCCCACCTGGTCGGGTGATTCGGTCATCTACTTTCACCGCCAAGCCGAAGACGGGTGGTGGAGCATTTTCCGGATTGATTTCCCGGGAAACCTCGAGCTGTTGTCTGGGCTCTCAAACACTGCAATTCGGGTCACTCCGGCAGGGCTCCATTGCTTCACTCCGGCGGCCATGCACGACAGTAAACGAATTGTCGTCGCCACTCGAAGGTGCGACAAGGAATTCCGGCACATCGAGATCTTCGACACCGAGTCAAAGACGTTCCACCCAGTGACCGAGTCGCTGAACCCGAATTTCCACCACTACAACCCGTTTGTCTCTCCGGGTTCCCGGTTCCTGGGGTACCATCGGTTCCGGGGCGAGTCGACCCAAGGCGAGTCCAGGATTCAAAATCTGGACCCAATAATGTCTCCTGTTAAACAGCTCCGAATGCTTAGAATAAACGGCTTTTTTCCTTCATTTTCTCCCAACGGTGACTTTATCGCGTTCAATCACGACTTCGACGGCAACACCGGTCTGAAGATCGTGAAATCGGACGGATCTAAGCGGTGGACTCTACTGAAGGGCCGTCCAACGTTTTACAACTCGTGGAGTGCCACAGAGAAACACGTTCTATACACTTCGGTGGGCCCGATATTCCAGTCAGCAAGAGCGACGGTTCAGATCGCTAGGATCAAGTTCGACCCGGCAGATCTGGACGGTGATCGCGAGGAGATCCAGTGCGACGTGAAGATTTTGACGAAAGAGGAGACGGGGAATAACGCCTTCCCCTCCTGCTCGCCGGACGGCAAGTCGGTCGTGTTCCGGTCTGGACGTTCTGGGCACAAGAATTTGTACATAGTGGACGCCGTAAACGGCGAGTTCAACGGCGGTATACGGCGGTTAACGGAGGGTCCGTGGATTGATACCATGCCCAGCTGGTCACCTAACGGAGATCTCATTGCATTCTCATCCACTATGCATAATCCGGATAACGTCGAGGCGTTCAGCATTTACGTAATCAAACCTGACGGCTCTGATCTGCGTAGGATCCACGTGGCGGGGTCAAAAGGTTCGGGTAATGTGGATAGGGAGAGAATTAACCACGTGTGTTTTAGCGCGAACGGGGAGTGGCTGTTGTTCACGGCCAACTTGGGTGGTGTAACGGCTGAGCCGGTTTCCTGGCCCAATCAGTTTCAGCCATATGGGGACTTGCACGTGGTGAGGTTGGATGGGAGTGGGCTGAGGAGGCTGACTTGGAATGGGTTTGAGAATGGCACGCCAGCGTGGCACTCGGGGGATGAGCTGGACATGGGGCGCTTGTGTTTGGGATTGGGAAGCGAGGTTGGAGATAAGCTGACAGGGCGGTTTGAAGAACCGTTGTGGATCTCTTGTGACATGTAAGGGTAAAGATATTGACCACGCCTAGCGTGCATCAACAGTGATGCACGCCAGGCACAAAATTTTTATTTTATTATTATTTTATTATTTTAATTTTTTTGAAAAAAAAAAAAAAAAAAAATTTGTGCCTGGCGTGCTTCACTGTTGAAGCACGCCAGACGTACTCCCAATCACGACTCGACATGTAATGCAAAGGAGTTGGTCTTTAATTGGGCACTGCGTGTGTAATGTAATCTACTTTGTCTTTCCTTATATGTGTGAATAAGATTTATTCCAATAGGAATAACCGAATAAATATTTATGAAATTACAGAGTTTATTATAGAAAAAGCTATAAATTAACGTGATTATTAAGTTATTAAATCATATTAACACATACAACACATTTGATTTTTTTTTTTTTTTTTTTTTTTTTTTGGTGAGATTCAAAAAAAATGAGATTTTGGGGATATCTTGTGCAAATTACATATCAGGTTTGTCCATCTTTGTAGCCTATTCTGGAAACTAATTTCAAGTTTTAGATACCAATTTTTAATTGATATTATTTTCTCTAGGCTAATCGTTAATCATATAGCTAATAGTTAAGAGTACTAGCAGCAGCTTCCCAACCATTTTCTCTCAATTTAGGGAATAAAACTATTTTTTGATTTCCTAAAAAAAAAAAAAAAAAACACTTGACAATAGATTCCCTTATTTTTTTCCTATATGAATTAAATATTATTTCTTTTTATCATTACAACCAATGAGAGAAAAAAATAAGAGAGGGAATTGTCGGGACATGTGAAGGAGAGAGGAGAGAGAATGATTTGTTTATAATTTAATACATCATTGGGTATCTACAATGTTTCCCAAGGATCTGGATCCACTGAAATTTTGAGGAGAATTCCAGTTTTTGAAATTTTAGATCTAGGCTATCCATTTTTCATCAATTTTATTAGTAGTGGGACACGTGGCAGAATAATGACCCTTGGATGGAAAATGAGCGGCTTGAATTTAAAATTTCAGAAACTAAAATTTCCTAAGAATTTTAGTAGATCCTGATTCGTTTCCCAATGCATTGGAAAACACTATAAATACCTTTTATAGTAGGTTAAATATAGGGCTATTGATGTGGATGTGTTTTTGTGGTTTTTTTTTGAAATTTTTCCTAAACACAGTGAAGAGAATGGCATATAAGACATCTGCTACTAGTGCTCTAATAGCTAAATGGATTACTGTTCTATAAAATATGCTACTAAAAGTGGCAGAGTAGCTTCGTTTTTTAAATCTTTTGTAAGTGCCTAGTTTTGAGGAATGCTTTTTCAATTTTTTGTTTGAAACTAATATACCATTTTCAACAGACTTGTGCAGGTGCTGTTATGCAAACAGACATCGTATTTTGGTGTCTTCTTGTGCCATTTTTATTGGGTGGGCAGTTTCACCTAACATGAGTAAATGAATAATATTCTCCTCACTGGCCATGTGTTGTTTATGCTTGGCAGTTGATCGGTTTCTTGCATACTTTGAATGCTATTTTTCTTCTTCTGGATACAGCTCTCAATAATCTTGTTAGTATTATTACACCATTTAGAAGTGGAAAGCCAATTTATAGGAGTGGACTTTGGAAGCTCCTGTCCTGTATCATGAAAAGATCATTTTATATTAGCCCTAGTCATAACAAATATCACAGGCCTCTGAATTTTCAGGGAAAAAAAAAACTAACAGCTTGATTAGGATTTGCATATTTGTACTCTGGAGCTGTGCATAATCTGCATAATTTTAGGACTATGATTATAGTATATAAACACTGCTTACATCCTGGCTAAAGGTGTCAGATTAGATGGCTAGGATTGCATAGCAATAAATGTAGGTGTAGAAACAGGACATTCTTATTTGTCCTCTTTCAAAGACTTGAGATGTTGATATTTTGAATCTTCTATCCCATTCCCAGGTGGCCATATCCTTTCCGGGAGCTTCGTACACCATGGGCTCCTTTATGGTATTTTACCTGCTCTATTTTCATACATCATCTTGTTTTCATCTTGAATTATGCATATGATATGATGAGTCCAACAAATGTGTTTGATTTACAGGTATTTATGCTTGGCTCTGGTTCACATCCCCTGTTATGGGATACATGCACTGATTGTAAAAATGGAAAGTTCAGCTCTCCCTAGATTGTTTCCTCTTTCTTTTGTTGGGAGGCCACATTAGTTTCATATTCTGGAAAATTGAGATTTAATGGAAATGGTTATGATTTTGATCACAATATATGCTCCTTATATGGAGGGAATGCTCATATTCCTGATAGAAATGTTGATGCAGATGGCAAGACAACTGCTAGAATTGAGCGCTGCCCTTGGGTTTAGTTTCTAATTAAAGCAGACTTTGATGGAATAAAATAATGAGAAAGTGATTTTCTCTCCTCTCCCCCTCTTCTCTCTTTCTCTCCCCAGCTTATTCGATCTCTCTTTCCCCAATGCTGCCTTTCTAGCTTCTTTCTCCTCACTCTGCCATAAATTTCACATAGTATTGTTCTGATCAGTAGTCCTGCATCAAATGGTGGTTGATAAACCCTGTTGTAGATTTTAAAGTAGAACCAATGCCAATCTTCCCTGAATCTAAAGCCCATATGACTTTTAATTGTTTCCTTTGCCTTGATAGTCTTAATTGGAATGTTGTTGTCTTTCTGTAATCTAAATCTCTGCTGTGTATATGGTTTATAAGAAACTTGCTGCAACCCAACAAAAAGTATGAAATGAAATAATTTCATATGGTTTTGGATGAAAGAATTTGAGAGGAAATGTAGTGGAAATGATGCAAAGACTATTATCAACATTAATTTCAGACATTCATTGGTCTTCTCTCCCTAGCCAACTAATTTATTCAGCTTTTTCATAAAACTGAAAGGAATTAACATTGGTTATTTCATTTTTTAATCAATGATATCATGTGTAAGAATATTAATTTAAAGGAGAAACTTCACTTACATCTTGAATTACCCTACATTTTTCAACATCACCCTCAAACTATCAAAATGTTCAATGTAGGCGTTTGATATATCAACCCCTTTCAATCCCTCTTTATGTTAGGATTTTTTGTTAACTCAAACAGCTAACAAGTGAAATGTTTTTTTTACCACTATAAAATTTATAAAAATATAAATACACCCTTAATTAAAAAAAAAATCACTTTTATTCTTTCTTTCATTTTTTTTTTTTTTGATATATATAAACATGCTATTTTACTCATTTTCATTCATTCCATTAGAATTTAACAGAAAATTCTAACGAAGCCCTTGAAGGGGGTGCTTTTTTTTTTTCTTTTTTCTTTTTTCTTTTTACTAGAAGGGGGTGATTCAAAGAGGCTGATATATACCCACATGCAAATTTTGGTAGTTTAGGAATGACATTGAAAAAAGCATGGTAATTCAGGGGTAAGTAAAGTTTTTTCATTATTTAAATGATAAGTCATTTATTTCCTATCAAAGTAACATTTTTATTGAATTAAATATTCCACTTTTTGAAACTCACTTATTAAGCAAGATTGTTAGACTATTAATTTAAATGATTAAATTCACCATTTTTTTTTCTAAGCTTTTGAGCCAACAAATAATTTAACAATATAGTAATTGTTGTGCTTGAAATATAGTTTGCATGCTGTTATTAAAATAACTAGACATCTACTATTACAAATTTCAATGAACATAATTAAATATTAGAAAAACAACACGTGGCACACACGATGCGCGGAACAAAACAAATAGCGTTTGTTTATGAAAAATCAAAAGAAAGACAAAGGGTTGTTGATGCTTAGCATTTATCATATAGACGGTATGCATAGAGCTTCATTGATTCATCAAGATCAGAAATGCTATACCTTCCCTTTTTTAAAAAATAAAATAAAATTGGTTCCTAAGTAATATGTCACCATCTCATAAGATGGTGATATATTTTCCAAAATAATAGATCTCATAAAACTAGAAATGTCTACCACAATGTCAATGTCAAATAATTTGTAAATTTATTAACCAAAGCTTTTGCCATTACTCTATGGACCAGTTCACCATGAATAAGCATTTTAGTAATCTTATACTAAAATGTCAAGGTCAGGGAGTAGTGAAAATAAATAATTCACTAAGGCTTCGTTTACTTTGATGTAAAATGGTTTATGTCGAAAAATATTTTCAGGGAAGCTTTTCTTTGAAAATGTTTTATGTTGAAAACATTTTACGGCGTTTACCACGCACATGAAAAATATTTTTTTTCAAATAAGGTCTCCACTGGGAGTTGCCCAGGACCCCGCTGATACTTGACCGGAACTTGTCAGGGACTTTGCCAAGACTTGATTGAGACCCGCCCGGGATTTGCTTGGGACCCTGTTGGGACCCGCCCAAGACTTGATCGAAACTTGACCGGGACCTAATTGGGACCTACCCAGGACTTGCCCGAGACCCCGCCAGGACCTGCCAGGGACTTGACCAGGACCCTATCGGGAGTTGATTGGGACTCGCCTGTTACTTGCCCAGTATCCTCTCGGGCCCCGTCCGAGACTTTACTGGGACTTGCCTGGGACCCCACCGGACTTGCCTGGGACCCCGCCGGACTTGCCTGGGACTTGACCGGGACTAGCTCAGGACCCCGACGAGACTTGACTGGGACCCGACCCTACAAGTCCCGAGCGGGTCCGATCAAGTCTCGGGCAGGTCCGGGTCAAGTCTCGAGCAAGTCCCAGTCAAGTCCTGAGCAAGTCCCGGTGGGGTCCCGTGCAAGTCCCGGGCAAGTCTATGGCGGGTCCCGGTTAACTTTCGGTCCTAGGCAGGTTCCGAGCAAGTCCTCGGCGGGTCTTGGGCAGGTCCGGTCAAATCCCTGGTGGTTTCGGTCAGGTCCCAAGCTGGTCCCGGGCGAGTCCCAGTCAAGTCCCGGTGGGGTCCTGGTCAAGTGTCTAGCAAGTCCCGGCGTAGTCCCGGGGAAGTCTTGGCGTGGTCCCGGGCGGGTCCCGGGTAGGTCCTTGATGGGTCCCTGTCAAGTCTCGGGCGGGTCCTTGGCGAGTCTCAATCAGGTCTCGAGCAGGTCTTGGGATGATTCGGGTGGGTCCTGTTTGGGCAGGTCCGAGTTAGTCCCGTTCAAGTCCAGTCATGTTTTGGGCAGATCCTAGCTCGGTCCCGATCGGGTCCTAGGCAAGTCCCGGTGAGGTTCTGGGCGGGTCTTGGGAAGGTCCATCGATTTAAGAACGAGATGCTCATAGTCGGAAAATGGTTTACGATTTTTAAAACCGTAAACCATTTTCCAAAAATTAAAGAAGAATTTTCAGTCAAAGAAAAATATTTTTTGTTGACCACTATTTTACGTCAAAGTAAACACCGTAAAATGCAAAAATCATTTTACGTCAAAGTAAATGGAGCCTATATCTTTCTGAAGGATTTTTTTTTTTATCTCTTTGATCTTGTCAGATGATTTGGATTCTTTGTTAAGATAGAGTTTCCACAAGTGCTACATGTGATCACCCAACGCATCGAAAATTTTGACCGCAAAAATGTCTCACTCCTAAACATATCAAAATGATCTACACTTGACATATGAGTTTGTGATGCCCTCTGAATTTATAATCAAATGTTCTAAGAATTCTTAATAGAGTTTCATATAATTCTTTTATATAGTGTTTAACAAGAATGGCAACTCCGGTTGTCAGTTTGGTGCATTGAATATGCACCAACACATCAATTCGAAATTAATTAACATGCACCTCATGTAATCAAGACAAATTATCATGATTAATGTGTTACAATCTTATTCAATAGAATACCTCAATTCCATTAAAAACTGCGAACATAAAATTTTAGACTCCAAGTTGTATGGTTTTA
>NC_081542.1:17055906-17077835 GCF_901000735.1 Corylus avellana
TTTTTTTTTTTTTTTTTTTTTTTTGTGATAATTTCATTACTCTCGCCTTAAACTATATTCAATATAATTTAAGGATCATTCACATGCTTATGACAAATATTAATCATAACATAATAACTATAAGATCCGGCTTACATGCTATTATTAAAATAATAGAATGTATAATGTAGTTTAATCAACGGTCAAGATTAAATTTCTCAAAACATCTCTTCATTTTTTCTCTCATATTAAAAACTTCAAAAAAGAAGTCAATTTTAAGATTCAATCTTGACGGTTGATTAAACTATAACATACATACTGTTATTAAAATAATAACATGTAAGCCGGATCCATAAAATAATAGCATGTAAGTCGATATGAGTGAATAACAACTTTATTTTGTTTAAATCCAAATATTTTATTAAACTCATTGTAATTTATGGTACTATCCCTATCAATTTTTGAAGTAAAGGCTTTGTTTGAGACGTTAAGTTTAATTAGGAAAAAAAAAAAAAAAAAACCGCCACTTTTCAAAGTTTTAAGCAGTTTAAATTAAATACCACTTGCCACTTTTCAGTTTTTTTTTTTTTTTTTGTTATTGCCTGATTTCATTTCACCAAAAGGGCTTACACAAACATCGCAGAATCTGACTTTTCAGATTCTTTGAATGCAGTCAGATTTTAAACAATGACATGTGTTAGTATACTTCTCAGATTTTTAAACAACCTACGCACCTACAAAAATAAATAAATAAACAACATTCTCTTGTGAGTCTGCTATTATATAAATGACTATGTCGGCAACAAAGACGTCTACCAGCCTTTCCAACCACAAATATACGTACAGGTCGATCGGGTGACGACTAGTGTCCAAAACAGAAAATCTCACGTGCCATGCAAGTCGTGACGGTATTTATTATTATTATTATTATTATTTTTGGAGTAATGGATTCTTCTGGAAACAATTTGTCTTCAGAAGTTGAATTATAAAATTAAAAAATAAAAATAAAAATATAAAAATTTGTTTGGTTCACTACTAAGAGCTATATTTCAATATTTCACTATTTTTTATGGAGACCAATTAAGGATGTGTCAATTACAGTAAAAAACAACTATAAATACAATCTTCAACTGGGTCAAAACATCAAAACGGTAGTGCTTTCAATATTTAATCGAGTCCAATGCAAACCAAATTAATTAGTTAAAACTACGCTTCACATATATATAGCCTATATAAGAATCATAACACTCAAATACACAATCAATTAGGGTTCAACCCCATACTTTTCATGATCATATATATATGCTATTTCCTATAAATCAAGTTCGATCGATGAAACGGATTTTGCATTAAAAGCCTTGGTGCCCGCCCTAGCGACAATGAAAGCAAGACTTTTCTGTGGTCAAGTGGGCCCTTTCTTTTCGTTGACTAATTCTTTTGACAACTGACGTGAATTTCTTAGTCCAACACTCTTTTCTTTTTCTAAAACCAATAAGAAACGGTCGGCATCATCTTATATCACACACACCAGACGATCTAATCTCTAAACCCTAAATTCAACTCATCTAACCACAAGAGCCCCACAAGATCTCAACCAAACCAACACTTATACACTGGATCAGCAACAAGAAAATTGTTTTCCTGGGGGCAGGGGAGAAAACACAATACAGTACTGGGCTATTAATTAAGAACACAAACCGACGGTTTGTTGGAAACAAAATCCCGTGTTCAATACATTAGTTAAATACAAACCCAAAAAAAAAAGAAAAGAGTACAAACCATAGTGCACACATAGATATATGAAGTATGACAAGAGCAGCTTAGATTTCCAGCATATATAGTTACCATTAGGCTACCAAAGATGAATTCATATTCTGCAACTTCTTGGAATAAAACTGTCGTGTTCGAGCGAAGAGGATTATAGCTAGGAAAGTCCCAACAGCAGAAAGAGAACCCCAAATGATGAAAGTGGTTCTGTAGCACTCCATTCCCATGCATGCACCATCCCCCTTTCCTTCCTTGCGGTAAAGAAGAGCAGCCATGTAATTATAAGCAAAGGATCCTACTGGAATATTGGCAATTACCAGATTATAATTCATAGAAAATCCATTCTTCCCGAACAACTCTTTGGTGATGGTCACAGCAACACAAGTAATTGCTCCGGTACATGCTCCTATAATGGCAGTGCTGACGTAGAGAGCCATTTTTGTATCCAGGAGAAGAAAGAAGAAAGCTCCTGCAATTAAAGGCATATACAGTACCAATGATGCTGGTCCTGAAATCATCATATTCTTTCTCCTGAAAATTGCAAAAGAAAATACAAATTAAATTCTTTCATGAAACTGCAATACAACCCGGCCGATTGAACAACTAAAATTTCAGTAACACATTTTTCATTGTTTACATAATTTTGATATGTACCCATATATAATATATAACTTCTCATATATAACATCAAAAACCAAATCAAATGTAATAACAAGAACTCCATAAGATAAAAGATCACAATAATAAAATTTTAACTGATTCTAAATTCTAAATTAATCAAACAAAAAGTTTCCAAAAACAACAATTTAAACAGATCTAAACATCAACATGACCACAATTCCATTGACTAACATAATAAGACACCTTAATAACTCGATCTTCACGAACTCATGATACCCAATGATTTCCAATCCTCCGACGTTAACGTTCTCTAACTAGCTAGAAGGATGCTGAAAACTGATTCCAAATAACGTTTAGGATGATTTTGTGCATGACAAATAATTTTGCAAATTATTAATATATTTTTTCAAATCCATTATAATTAACTGTTAACTGTCATATATCAAAAGATGAGATATATGCATTAGTAATTGATCGATCAGGCAGAGAGGAGAAGTGGAAGAGAGTGATCACCTTGAGAAGCAGTAGTCCATAAGGGATGGGATGATACGGCCGAAGAACACAAACGAAGAACACCAAGACACGAAATCTGTAGTTCCAGAGTAGCCACGGGATTCTGCTATTTGTCCCAAGTTGTTCAAAAACACCATTCCCAGCGTTGCTCCGAAAAGATAGACAAAGAAAAACAACCAAAAATCCAACCTCTGCAGCAACAGCATCACTCCAATCTCCTCTTTAACACCAACCGGAACCACCTCGCGTATTTCTCTGTCATCCACCCCCTCCTCCTTCTTCAGCCCGTTCTCTTCTAAAGCAAAATCACACACTCTAGATTTTTCGCCTGTGTCTTGATCCGTCTTTCTTACTTCTCCGATAAGATATATAATTGGAACTAGAAGGGGGGCCAACAGGAACACTGCAATAACAATGGCTCCGGCTACAGGCGATACTTTTCTTGACGTCAAACCCAAACTGCTGATCACAGAATAGATTCCAGTCACTACTGCTATGATCAGAAACAGCAGAAAGAAGCCAACTTTCATGCTTCCGGCTCTAGGTCTTCCAACAACATCAATCTTTTTTGCAAATAGTGGTGCAGCGATAATACTAACTATTGGAGGTGAGATAGAGTTGAGAAGAAGATGGGCTTTAGCTGTTTTATGGGGTTTATGGGGTGCAGAGGAAAAAGCAGCATGAACAATATCTGTGTAGATCTTGGCGCTTAGTCCTTGGTAGCTAGTTGTTATCCCTACGGGAACTTGGGAATAATCAGATGGAAAGTTTCGTATTATCACACTATAACAGACGGTGTTTATCCAACAGATGCTATTTCCTGCAATAAAATTGAGTGCAAAGATCTGCACGTATGATAGCTTAAGGTGGTTTGCTAAGAATAGATATTGCAATCCATAGCCAATAAAACCGAGAAAAGAACCAAACAGGAGCACTACCCAAAGGGGTAGATAACCAGCGGCAATCGCAGACGAGAAACCGAAGAATTTTCCGGCATCAGAGGCGAAGGCAAGGTTATTGAGCTGCACTTGGGAAATGGAGAGCTGCTGCTTGAGTTGGGATGAGTAGGAAGGAAAACTGGTGTTGGTTCCATTCAATGACTGAAGCCAAATGATCGCCACAAGGCTAAGCCATAGAAGATATCCGGGAGACATGGCAATCAACTAGGTTCAAGGTTGGAAAATCGGTTTGATAAGAATGGCGCTGGGTTTAATTAGAAGAAAGGAGGAGGGGTGTGGTTTGAGTGGGAGTCGCTGGGAATTTATGCAACTGAAGGTCCAGTCTTAATGGCGGATGCCCCTTCTTTTTCCTTTTATCATATTCAAGAATGCCATGTGCCGACCGAGGTGGGGTCGCAGCAGACACAGGAAGATGGATAGATGAAAGCTACGTTCAATCTTACGGGCACGTAACAGTGGCGGATGACGCCTTTTTTTCTTTTTGTCTGATTCAAGAATGCCATGTGGTGACGGAGGTGGGGTCGCAGCGACACAGTAACAGGAAGATGAATAGATGAAAGCTACGTTCAATCTTACGGGTGGTCCAATTACCTGCTCTCAGTTTAGGGCATAGTCTGAATCATTTGATTGCGTTATATGTGAACTTAAAAAATAAAGTGTTTCACCTTTTAATAATATAGTGACTTTATTTCTTCTGCTCCTTCATAACTAGCAAACCACACGTCGTAGTTGTCAATTTAATAACGCAACAAATAGACAGCATCAATAAAACTCCTAAATCTAGGAAACATAATATTGGAAATAGCCCACATCTATCTCCATGTCATCTTACAAAATTCGTGACTTCACTAATGTCGACATTTTTATGGTCGACGTTGGTGGTTAATTGGTTCTAGCCTTCTAGAATCAATGTAATTATTCTGAACCGGTCATTACGAGAATGCTTTTGCGTGTAAGCATTCAAACTAACATTACGTTTGAAATTGTGTTTAAGAAATAAAGTTTTTAAATTAAAAAAATATTTTTACAAAAGTTTTATTTTTAAGTTTTTGTTAAAAATGTGTTTTGATTATTTTTAAGTTTTTTGAACTATTAAAAGTGCTTTCAATTTTTTTTGTCAAACAAATACTTTTTTTTTAGTATTAAATGCACTTTTAGGGTCCTCAAACGTATACCCAAACATGCTTTAAGTTGAGGATAGTGTGTGGAATATGAGGACAACCAATAGGTTAAAATATTAATTTAAATGATTATGAAATACCCTACCAAATATAAATGCATTATTTGATATTATTTACAAATAATATTAAAACTTTAAATAATGCAGTGAAAACTGCCTTGTATCTTTTTTTATTATTATTATTTTTAATATCTCGCTTCATTAAAACACAACTTATACACATGCTACTATATATACACATTACATATACATATTACTAAACACATTACATTGACCACATATGACAAAGCCCAAGCCTCTAATTAAATCCTAAGAATCTTAGTCCAAGTGACTATAGAGCCTTTTCTAACCCGCAACAATTGTATATGTAATATCAAAGAGAGCTTCTACTATCAGATTCATTCTGATAACACTTATTTTGCAGCCTCCAATTATTATATGACACATTATCAATTTTAAAAAAAATGTAAAAAAATAAAAGTGAAAACAATTACACCAAATCAAAGAAAAAAAAAAAATTGTAGCCAGCAAGACCCAGGCCAGGGTTTGGCCTGGCGGTGAACGCCTTAAACCCTACCGGCCGTGACTCGCCTCAAAATCTGTTTTTAATGCCTCAAAACTCATTTCTAATGCCTCAAAACACATTTCTAATACCCAAAACCCATTTCTAATGCCTAGTGGCAGAGCCAAGATTTTCTTATTGTAGGGGCAGGATGTAAGATTAATATTTAATTAATATAAAATAAAATTATATTATACTATAATTTACCAAAAACCAATATAAATTATTTCGTTATTTCAAAGTTTCAAACACTTCGAAAAAAATATTACATGTCCAATTAATTACTTTTAATATTTAATGATCTATTAATGGTATGTAATTATTTTTGAGTTATTTTATTTAACATTTAGAAAACATATTCACGTTAATTAATATAAGTCCATTGTATTTTTCTTATTTATCCTCTTAAGAGTGGCCGTATAGCATTGGGCAGAGGAGAAATATATATATCTATATATATTAGAGTGGGCAGAGTTTGAACCAATTAAAGTGACTGAAATTAACCAACAAAAAAAAAAAAAAAAAAAGAGAGAGAAATGCCAAAAATTTATTGTCCACGTGGTGGGCTGAAAAAAGGACTCTCATGTTGCAGAGAGTCAGAGAGAGAGAGAAGAAAATATGAGACTTTTGAGAGAGAAAGAAAGTTCCAGAAAGGATAAATAAACTGTTTGAGAAAAATGGAGAAAAAGAGGGGAAGCATGAGGACCGGATGAGAGAGATGGAAGAGAGAAGCTGTTACGTGAATGTGTAATGGATCTAGTAACTCAGGTAGAAACGGGAAAAAGTAGGATCATGCTTCTCATTCTTCCTTATATTTGCTAATTGAAACAACTAGCGGTAGGAAATTAGAGATTCCTGGGTCTCATAATAAACACAAGGTTTGAGGATTAAAATTTGCATGCTTTATTATTGAATGATCATGCCTTTAAATAGAAGGTTAACAAAACATAAAGGAATTCTAAACCTAGGATACGTGATCCTCTACCAAAGGGAGATAACTCCTTATTCTAATAATTCTCCTTATCCTACTAAATGATAACTCCTATTTGTTAGAAGATAAACACCTCTATCAATCAGAGTTCCATCGTAATCTAACTACTTGACATAAAGTAAATAGAAGCAATTAAACATAAATTCCTACTGAACTACTGCACGTCATACTCCTAACATTCCTCCCCCTTGAAATCACACTTGTCCTCAAGGGTGAAACTAGGAAATTGCTGCTGCATGGTGGTAGCCTTTTCCCAAGTAGCATCTGCAGTACTAATTCCACGCCAGTGAATTAATACTTCCTTTCTGCCATTACTAACTCAGCAATCCAAAATTGCTTGAGGTTGCAAAACTTGGTACCCTTGCGAATATTCTAGAAGTGCAGTACTAGTCACCACCCCTGTATCTAGTTGTTTCTTTAATAAGGACACATGGAAGACTAGATGAATTTTAGATCCCACAAGTAGTGCAAGTTTATATGCCACCGCACCTATACGCTCTATAACTCGATAAGGCCTATAGTACTTTGCTGCCAGCTTCATGTTGAGCCTGCGTTCCACAGATTTTTTACGATAAGGATGAAGCCTTACATATACCAAATCACCACACTCAAATAAACGTTCCTTATGCCCTTTGTTGTAGACCTGCTTCATTCGGTTTTGAGCTTGGTAATGTATCACGTTCCAACTGATTATGTTCCATAGCTTGCACACGAGCTATTCCTGGAATGTAAGTTAGCAGAGTTGGGAGAGCACGTCCATACACCAATTCGAAGGGAGTGTGTTCAGTACTTGAGTGCCAACTAGTGTTATAAGTGTACTCAAACCACCGCAACCACTTGACCCAATCCTTAGGTTTATCTCCCGTGACACACCTTAAATACATCTCCAAAGTTCTATTGACTACTTCCGTTTGCCCATCCGTTTGGGGGTGATAGGCGGAACTAAAATTAAATCGAGTCCCATGTATACAAAAGAGCTCCTTCTAGAAATTGCTTGTGAACGCAGGGTCTCTATCACAAACAATTGACGTTGGCATCCCATGAAGTTTGAAAATATGTTCAAATAATTCTTATGCAACTGTGTTGGCAGAATAGGGGTGTTTGAGGGTCAAAAAATGGGCATATTTAGATAGCCTATCCACCACCACACAAATAACATTCTTACCATTGGACATTGGTAAACCTTCAACGAAGTCCATAGAAATGTCTAACCAGATTGTTGTGGGTATGGGCAATGGTTGTAGTACTCTGGCTGGTAGTGTTAACTCAGCTTTGTTTCATTGACAAATATCACACTCCCTTAGATATGTCTTGATTTGTGTGCATGCCCCTGACCAATAAAAACCGATTTCAACCTATGCCACATCTTATGAAATCCTTTATGAGATCTACTGTAAAACTCGTGGATTATAACTTTTGTGAGTGGAGATTCTGCTTTCACATAGATTCAGTCCCTAAGAAAAATTAATCCAGACTTGTAGCTCCAAGGACCAAGGGCATCACCTTGCTGTATACGTTGGATCAATTCTTGCAATTCTATATCTTGGGCTATCTCTTCCTTGATTGGCTCCACCCAATGTGGAATGGGCATAGATATGGCTGACATAGTCCCTGTTTCTTCTCTTTTTGATAAACTATCAGCTGTAGAATTTTTAGTCCCCTTCTTGTATTCAATGGTGAAGTCATAACTCATCGACTTTACTAACCACTTTTGTTAAGCCTCCTTAGCTATGGTTTGATCCAAAAGATACCGCAAACTTTTTTGGTCAGTTCAGATCATAAATTTCTATCCCAATAAATATAGTCGCCATTTTTGCACTGTTGTTATTATCGCCATCATTCCTTTCTTGTATGGTGAACGATTGAGGTTCCTTCCTTTAAGAGCTTGACTGAAGAAGGCAATTGGTCTTCCATCCTGCATAAGGACCGCCCCAATTCCCATGCCTGATGCATCACACTCCATAACGAAGGGTTTATTGAAACCCGGTAATGCTAGGACGGGTCTAGTAGTCATAGCTTGTTTAAGGTGCAAAAAAACCTTATCCACGTCAGTTGTCCAGTGAAAGGCATCTTTCTTGAGTAGTTGGGTTAACGGGCTAGAAATTGATCTGTACCCTTGTACGAATTTTCTATAATAACCAGTTAAGCCTAGAAAACCCCTCAAAGCCTTTACCGAACCCGGTTTGGGCCATTGTATCATTGATGAGATTTTATCCGGATCTATAGCTACACCTTGGCTTGAGATAACATGTCCCAAGTAACTTATGGTGTCTTGCCCAAAATTACATTTTTCGCGCCTCACAAACAATTGATTAGCTCTTAGTATTTTTGGGACTTCTTGTAAATGAATGAGGTGCTCACCCCAAGTCTTATTGTAAATTAAAATATCATAAAAAAATACAAGCACGTACCGTCAGAGTGATCCTTTAAAGATTTCGTTCATGAGGAACTGAAAGGTGGATGGAGCATTGGTCAATCCAAACGGCATCACCAAGAATTCGTAGTGGCCATGGTGGGTTCGGAACGTTGTCTTCTCAATGTCTTCCTTGGCCATTCGTATTTGATGGTAACCCGATATGAGATCTAATTTGGAAAAGACGCAGGCCCCATTTAACTCGTCTAATAACTCATCAATCACTAGAATCGGGAACTTATATTTAACTGTGATATTATTCAATGCTCAGTAATCTACGTAAAGCCTCCATGAGCCACCATGTTTTTTGACTAATAATATCGGTGATGAATATGAACTTATGCTGGGTCTCACCACTCCCGATTGTAATAATTCCTTGAAAATATTTTCTATTTCATTCTTTTGGTAATGGGGATATCGATAGGGACGCACGTTAGTTGGCCCATTCTCTGGTTTGAGTTGGATGTGATGGTCGTGAGGTCTATTTGGAGGAAGTCCTTGTGGCTTGTTGAAAATCTATGTGAATGCCTTCAATAATACAAGTTGTGTCTCGGCTCAGTTAGGTCCCCTCTGTTGGGTACCCAAATTGATGGCTTGTAATGCTCCTTCAGTGGGGTCCTCTTGACTTGCTGGAAAAATCTGGCAGATCCATCCACATCTTCTTTTTAATTCTCTTCCCATGTTTCTGTTCTCAACCGCACGGTGCAGGGCAGGTTTAATTCCCCTCAATTCTACTTCCCTTCCTTTTCACCAAAACCGCATAAGCAATCTGGAAAAATCCTACCATATCGGGCCCAACATATGCAACCACTGTGTTCCTAGCACAATCTTACAGACATCCATGGGCAGCAAATAAAAATCAATTGCAAAGGGTTCACCTTGAAGCCATAGCAACATTCCAACACATACACCCGTATACTCCAATTTATCCCTATTCGCTAATGTGACCCGCATTCTTCCTGTGTGGGTTGGTCTGAGTCCCAAACGTGCAGCTACCTGGACATTGATAAAATTATGGGTGCTCCCACTATCCATTAATACAGTTAGCCTAAGCCTGCCCAATGCTCCTCTCACTCTCATTGTTTAAGGGTGGGGTGTTCTAGTGAGTGCATGCAGTGAAATTATCGATTCTTCTTCCCTAATTTCTTCTGGTTCTTCTTTTTCCCCCTCGCCCTCCGTCTCATAGATCCCTTCAATTACAAACAACTTCTTACACCTATGCCCTGCAAAAAATTTCGCATCACAGTTGAAACACAACCCACGAGCTCATCTATCTTGCATATCTATTGGATTTAGGCGTCGAGTAGCTGGAGATTTCATGCGAGTTAGATTTACAGATGGCCATGGTGGTGCAGGTTCCTTTGAACCCATCCGATGGTCCTCATGTATTGACGTTTTCTTCGAGCTCTAAACTTTTGCTTCATATAATTGGGCTAAACCAATAGCTTATGTCAACGTACTGGGTTTCACAGCTTGTACCTCCGTCCTCAAATTTACCTTCAATCCACTCACAAAACATCCCAATTGATGTGGAATTGATAATTTTCCTACTCGGCTAAGGAGTTGCTTGAATTGGAGTTAATAGTCCCTCACAGTGCCCACTTGTTGCTGCTTTGTCAAATCGCCAAAGTGATCTTCAAAGACAGTTGGGCCATAACGAATATGGAGAGTAGCCTTCAAAGATTCTCAGGTAATGGTTTCTTCGCTATCTCTGAACAATTGATACCACATTTGTGCCTCACCCTCAAGATGGTAGGCAGTCATAGGTAATTTATCTCCCTCTTCGGTTTGTTGGAATTCAAAGAATTGTTCGACCCTACAGATCCAACTTGTGGGATCGTCCACCCCCTCATACTTAGGAAATTCCATTTTAGCCAATTTGGGCATAGCTGAATTTGAATGCCCGTAGAGCTTTCTATCACAGTTTCCAGGCGTGGAATTTTCTTCTGACTCCTTTCTTTCTTGGCTCCGCAAGTCCTCTATTGATTCTGTCAACTTCTATGTCTATTCTGACGAAGATTTCATGAAGCCTTCGAACATCTTCTGCAAACTGGAAATTTGCTGCTCCACACGTTCCCTTCTTTGGTCCACCATTGGAAGAAAATTTGACTCTGATACCAAATTGTTACGTGAATGCGTAACAGATCTAGTAACTCAAGTAGAAACGGGAAAGGAAGTAAGATCTTGCTTCTTATTCTTCCCTATTTTTGCTAATTGAAACAACTAGTGGTAGGAAATTAGAGATTCCTGGGTCTTGTAACAAACACAAGGTTTGAGGATTAAAATTTGCATGCTTTATTATTGAATGATCATGCCTTTAAATAGAAGGCTAACAAAACATAAAGAACAAAACATAAAGGAATTCTATACCTACTAGGATACGTGATCCTCTACCAAAGGGAGATAACTCCTTATTCTAATAATTCTTCTTATCCTACTAAATGATAACTCCTATTTGTTAGAAGATAAACACCTCTATCAATCAGAGTTTCATCCTAATCTAACTACTTGACATAAAGTAAATAGAAGCAATTAAACATAGATTCCTACTGAACTACTACACGTCATACTCCTAACAAAAGTTGAGCAAGAAAAGAAGAATAAGAAGAAAAAAGGAGGAGGAAGAGGTAAAGGCAAGAAAAAAGGAGGGAGATCAGTAGGGGCAAAAGAAGAAGAAGAAAACGAAAGGAAGAGGAAAGGTAGGCAGAAGAAAACTTAAAATACTACTGGTTAGAATTTTTTTTTAGGATTTTTGCAAGGGCAGGCGCCCTTGCCTATATCCACCACTGCTAATACCTCAAAACCCGTTTCTAATGCTTTAAAACTCGTTTTTGGATTTAAAATTAACACCTAGATGTGGAAGGTTAAGCCTTTAGGGATTTTATTACTCGAAAATCTAGTGTATTTTGGTCCAACTTATTTTTGTGCACCTTTTATGTTTTTGCTTATGTGTCGATTATTGATTGGGGGCTGTAAAATGGGTGTTATCAGGATGGTCGTGATAAAAGGTTTTTCTCAATATCAAATAATTTTATAGGTAGGAATTAAAAGTTCACGATTCAGTAAACAAATACTTTCAACCAATATTTTGGGTGTAACGTGAACCCCTGTTTAATTTGAAATTTCTTTATCTTTTATTTTATTAAATTCATTCAAAATACAAGTTAGATTTTCGAAATCAAAGTACTTTTAATTCTTTTATAACGGGTTTACAAAAATATTTTACAAAATTATTTTCGGCATTTTACTGTGTTTGGTGTGCTGTAAAATAAAAGTCAAATCGAAAATAATTTCAGTTTGACCAAAAAGCCTTTACATTTTTAGGGAAATGGTTCCCAACTCTTTCGGATACACTCACCCTAAACCCATTTCTTCTCTCCTTCACGCTCAAAACACATGCACTACACAGCTCCTCTCTTTCTCGGTCGATTCTTTTCTTCTCCTTCACGCTCAACAAGCAGTCAACTCTCTCTTTCTTAGGTGGCATCTTAGGTACTTTCATCTCTCTTTATTCTTTGTTGAATCATATGGAGCGTTTCATTCTCTAGAGAAAAAAAAAAAAAAATCAAATAAAAATAAAAAATCAAATATAAGAATTTGTCTTTACAGATTTGGTAATTTTTGTTTGATTTTAGCTTCTTCTCTCTCTTTCTCTCTCTCTCTCCTTAGTATCTAATCCCCTTCCCTCCCCCTTCTTTTGCTCTTATGCACCTTTCCTTTTTTTTTTTTTTTTCTTCCTTTTTTTGTCCCCATCATCGGCTTCAGCAGCAGCCACGCCACCCCCTCCACCCTGTTGACTTGCCTCCCCATCCAGTCATCGCCTTTTCCTTTGTTCTAGTCGCCTTGGGGTTTTAGATCCGGTCTTATCTAAGCTAGATCTATTCCTTTCGGGCTTGCCAGGCCAACGACGCGCCTCTCCCCCGCCTTCTCCAACCTCTCCACCACATGTCGCTGTCCTCCTCGTCGCAACACTGCCACCACGCGTCAGTGCGCGGCCACCACGCACCAGTGCATGGCCGATGTGAGAGCTTCATTGATGCTGTTGTCTGCTGTTTTTTTTTTTTTTCTCTATATTTTATTTTATTATTATTTTATTTTTGCAGTTTCTTTGTTAACTTTTTTGAATAAGGATTGTCTGGACCCTTAAGTTATGGATGTGAACAGTTTTTTTGGCTTTCGGGTTAAGAAGGATAAGTTTCGGCTTGAGGTTTTCTGCTCACAAAACCGAGGAATATGAGCTACCTATGCATTGAGTTAAGTCTGTCTGGAATAGATATGTTATTACAACTGAAGATTAATAATGAGTTAGTAGATTTTGATGTCATAGATAGGTCTTGAATATCAAATTGTTATGTATGTATCTATGACTTTTAAAATTTATAGCTTCGGCTATAATTTTCTCAGAGCTTTTTCTTTGTGATGTAAGAGCTTTATACTCATAATTTTTCATCAATTAATGAGATTAGAATGATTTCCCCTAAAAAAAACTAAAAATCTTTTCCAATATCATATCATAGTATACATATTCAATTAATTTTCTTAGCAAATAATAATGAAAAACATTATCGAAATCAAAACATGCTCATGATACATATTTATATATTTGAAACATATTCCTTACTTTACTTTACTAGTTTAATTTATGGGAAAATTACAGTTTACCTCCCTAAAGTTGACAGCATTTTTCAATTCGAACATCAAAGTTTCAATTTTTGCAATCCACCCCCACAAAGTTTCAATTTTTTTCAATTTGACCAATATTATCTCAAAATTTCTATATTACCCCTGATTTTTTTATTTATTATTATTATTATATATATATATATATATATATATAAAACAAAAACAAAACAAAACAAAAAAAACAAATTTGGGGGTGCAAAAATGGCTAGATAGCCAAAGAGCCACCCCCAATTTTTTTTTTTTTTTAATTTTTTATAAAAAAAAATAAAAAAATAAAAATTATGGGCAATACGAGAAGTTTTGGATATAATTGGTCAAATTACAAAAATTTGGAACTTTGAGGGTGAATTGTAAAAATTGAAACTTTGGTGTTCGAATTGAAAAACGCTGTCAACTTTAGAAAGGTAAACTGTAATTTTCCCTTAATAATTATAGTTTCAATGTTTCATTAAGGGTACTTCCCCGCTTAATATTGAGCCGTTAGGCATACTCCTCACCTAACATTAGGTTGTTAGCCGTACGTCCTTCAGCATATTCTCTCACTCAACCCTTGGTCATTAAGCATACTCCCCGGCCCCCTTTCTCCCACCTAATACTAGGTCGTCAAGCACACTCCTCCACTCAACATTGGGCCATTTAAAGTTTTCATTTATCTTCAAATTACTTTTATTCTTTAGAAAACTAGTCCTTTCAGTTCATCTCTGACACTTAATTTTCTTTAATACCTTTCTTTTAGATTCATTTTCTTGTAAACGGTGTAAATCATAGTGAAATACATATTGGCATACATAAAATACTTAAATTACACCTCTAATTAAGCTCTTCTTCTTTTCTTCAAGCTTCTCCTCTCTTTTCTTCTGTCACTAGTCTCTCTCTCTCTCTCTCTCTCTCTCTCTCTCTCATCTTTTCAAGGACTGTCAAGTGTCAAGAAAGATCACTCACAACCCTCCCTCATTCGAACTACATAACACTGAAGGCAGCAATGTGATTTTTGCCTTCAATTTTGATCTCTTTAAATAGGCAAATTTGGTTGCACTGTACATTAGCGGTCGAACGAAATAATCGGGGCTGGGTAATACATATTAAACACGTGTCGAGTTGTACAAATTTTGACACATGATCGTGGAGATGCTTCTGATCTCATTTGAACGGAACATGACATACACTCAACATTAAAATATTAGTTAAATATGTGTTCAAACTAGTCTTTTCCGCTCGTGACAAAATCGTGGCCGTCGATTCACCCACCACTCAATCGTGGGCTGACATTTTGGGATGTTGCTTGGTCGTTTGTTTTGTTGTAAAAATTAAATGGATGGTGCAATTCTTATTGATGCTAAATAATATTAATCCAAATAATTAACAATAAGATAAATAGAATATAATAAATACAAAAAATAGAGCAAGGAAAAATTTCACAAAGTTATAGAATCACGCAAGAACGTTGTCCTTAAATGTTGATTTTGTGTGTCTCGGAATGTATAACTCGATGCGACTGGATCTCTTGACATGCAACCTCTCAGGATTAGACTATAGCGTCTACCTTCGTTAATGACACACTTTTAAGTAACGAAGATCAAATAAACAACTCTTTGATTGGAAGATTAAGCATAAAGATGATGAAGAATAGAGCACAAAAACTCTCTTTAGAAATAAGGAGCAATTTTAAAGCAAGTTGAAAAACTCACTAAAAAAATACCAAACTTTGATAAAATGGAAAATCCCACTAGCTAGTATTGTACGAGAGTTTTGCAGGATGTGTTTGTACATCTAAGCCTTTTCTTTTATAGAATCAATATGATATTTTTTCATTTAAAACCCATAATCACGTCTTAAAGAAAAACTTGAAGAAAATGTATGGATAATTGTTGCCTTAATGTCAAACGGTCATCAACGTATGTTGCGTATCAAAATCATATTAAGGCCAAATGGTCAACAACGGATGACTTAAATACAAACGGTAAAAATAATAAGTAAAACATTTTATTCTCCAATGGTCAACCTTTTAAAAACAATTAATGGCTTATTTGAAGTTTAATGACCAAATAACTGAAAAAATAATGTTTGTAACATATATACCTAACATTTTCCCACACTTGATGCTAGTTGACATGTGGCATCGTGTTTCTCGTTGGAACGGGATTATAAAAATAAAATATTTTTACTTTTTTGTTCTTAGGGAAAAGAACACTTTATTCTCTAAAGTTTGGGACGATTTTTAATTCGACCTTCAATGTTTTACTTTTTGCAATGCATCCTCCAAGCTTGCAAATTTTTTTTAATTCGACCAATATTACCCTAAAATTTCCTTATAGCCCCTAGTTTTTTTTTTTTTTTTTTTTTAAAAAAAAATCGGGGCCACCCCTTTGGCCATCTGGCCATTTTTATATCTCCAAATTTTATTATTATTTTTTTAACAAAAAAAAAAAAAAAAAATAGGGGCAAT
Source organism: Corylus avellana (assembly GCF_901000735.1). Taxonomy (NCBI): domain Eukaryota; kingdom Viridiplantae; phylum Streptophyta; class Magnoliopsida; order Fagales; family Betulaceae; genus Corylus; species Corylus avellana. Next base: position 17,072,021 of record NC_081542.1, read on the forward strand.
ATGAGAATTTCAAGATAACATTGATCAAATTGAAAAAAATTTACAAGTTTGGGAGAGTATATTACAAAAATTGAAATATTGGAAATCGAACTGAAAATCACTCCAAACTTTGGGGGATAAACTGTGCTTGATGTCCGACCACTAAAGCAGCCATGGTTCTATGAAGGATGCGGCCCAGTGGCAGTGGGTTGGACAACACAAACTTTTGAACTTCTTTAGGATTTCAAACATCGATGGTATATTATAAGGTGTAACGATAAAAACAACATGGATTAAATACCAACCCATAAGCCTGCCATTCAGATGAAAGAATCTATGGAGTTTGTGAACTTATCTTTTTCAGCCCACCATGATTAAGTGGTTCTTGGGAAGAATCAACATGGGCTACCTAAAATCAAACGTGGCAACAATATGGACAAAACAATATGGACAAACCAATTGTATATATAATGTATTCTTTAACATGTGAAAATTACTTTTTTTTTTTTTCTTTTTTTTCTTTTTTTAACATGTGCTTCTCAGTATATATATATAGGACACGTCATTTTATTAGATGGGTAAGTTCACAATTTCTAATGCTGAAAAATTGGTTATATATTGATACAAGTATTGCAATATGTCAATATTGGCATAAGCTCAGCAGAACCAATATGTCAATATTAATTTTGGAGATAATCTAATAATTAGCCTCTACCAAACATTTTAACCTGCACATATATATATATTATATAGGTAAGGGTGACCCTTATCTACATTATCCCCAAGATGCTGAGCATATTTTACGCACTACAATATTGTTGAAAATTTGACTCTTTCTCTTCTATATTCAAACGTGGAGTACTGCTGTTTGTCAACAACTAGCAAGTTCTGGAGCCATAATGCCAAAATACTTGGGTAACAAGTCTCGGACTGCTCAATTGGGACATCATGCCAAAATCCTTGAACCATATCCGAATATATATATATATCACTCCTAAGCATTCACACTTGCCAAATCATAAAAAACCTTACTCTTTTATTTATTTATTTATTTATTTTATTGAATACGATATCTTACAAGTATAGATTACCATCATACATCATCAATTTTGAAATTACTTGTTTGGATCGATGAATTTTATTAAAACTGTGTGAGTGTCACATTTGTCGTCAAAATTTTTAACAATCCGAATAAATCTTAGACTATAGACCAAAAGAACCCACCTACTCTTTAAGAAAACTCTCTCATGTTTGCTCTCGAAATTGCCTACAATCCGAGCAAATTTAGACTACAGCGGTATAGCCTACCCTTTCCAAGACCAAAAGAGCCCACCCATGCACCTCTTCTCGCGCCGCCCCCTCACCTGCTTAAACCCTTCCCAGTTCTCAACTTTTTCACCAGTCACTCTAATCTCACTCTTACTTTACCTTAACTATTACTCTCACACGCTCATGAATCCAACCGGCACCATCGTCTTCTCCACCGTGGGCAGGCCCCACTACGGCTTCGACCTCTTCTCTGTTGAGCTCGACCCCAGTGCCACTCTCGGCTCCGACCACCGCCTCACTGATGGCATCTCTATCAACTTCAATGCCCAGTTCCTCGACGATGATCAAAGCCTCGTCTTCGTTTCTGAGCGTACTGGGTCTTCCCGTATCTACCTAACACGGCCAGGCCTCCCCAGCCCGAAACCGCTTCCTTCTATACCCGCCAGCCTCTTCCACGACCGCCCCGTTATCAAGAACAACCGGCTCTACTTCATCTCAGCCCACGAACAACCCGACCAGCCCTTCAAGAGCTGGTCCGCTCTCTACTCGACCCGGGTTGACGATTTAGAGCTTACCCGCCTCACTCCGTACGGTGCGGTTGATTACAGTCCCGCTGTTTCTCAGTCTGGGAATTTCATAGCCGTCGCGTCGTATGGGTCTCGTCCATGGGACGGTGAGTTCCACGAGCTCCACACCAATATTGCCGTGTTTCCAGAATCCGACCCGAACAAGCGGGTCACAGTGTGCGAACGAGGCGGATGGCCCACCTGGTTAGGTGATTCGGTCATCTACTTTCACCGCCAAGCCGAAGACGGGTGGTGGAGCATTTTCCGGATTGATTTCCCGAGAAACCTCGAGCTGTTGTCTGGGCTCTCGAACACTGCCATTCGGGTCACTCCGGCGGGTTCCATTGCTTCACTCCGGCGGCCATGCACGACGGTAAACGAATTGCCGTCGCCACTCGAAGGCGCGACAAGGAATTCCGGCACATTGAGATCTTCGACACCGAGTCAAAGACGTTCCACCCGGTGACCGAGTCGCTGAACCCGAATTTCCACCACTACAACCCGTTTGTCTCTTCGGGTTCCCGGTTCCTGGGGTACCATCGGTTCCAGGGCGAGTCGACCCAAGGCGAGTCCAGGATTCAAAATCTCGACCCAGTAATGTCTCCTGTTAAACAGCTCCGAATGCTTAGAATAAACGGCTTTTTTCCTTCATTTTCTCCCAACGGTGACTTTATCGCGTTCAATCACGACTTCGACGGCAACACCGGTCTGAAGATCGTGAAATCGGACGGATCTAAGCGGTGGACTCTACTGAAGGGCCGTCCAACGTTTTACAACTCGTGGAGTGCCACAGAGAAACACGTTCTATACACTTCGGTGGGCCCGATATTCCAGTCAGCAAGAGCGACGGTTCAGATCGCTAGGATCAAGTTCGACCCGGCAGATCTGGACGGTGATCGCGAGGAGATCCAGTGCGACGTGAAGATTTTGACGAAAGAGGAGACGGGGAATAACGCCTTCCCCTCCTGCTCGCCGGACGGCAAGTCGGTCGTGTTCCGGTCTGGACGTTCTGGACACAAGAATTTGTACATAGTGGACGCCGTAAACGGCGAATTCAACGGCGGTATACGGCGGTTAACGGAGGGTCCGTGGATTGATACCATGCCCAGCTGGTCACCTAACGGAGATCTCATTGCATTCTCATCCACTATGCATAATCCGGATAACGTCGAGGCGTTCAGCATTTACGTAATCAAACCTGACGGCTCTGATCTGCGTAGGATCCACGTGGCGGGGTCAAAAGGTTCGGGTAATGTGGATAGGGAGAGAATTAACCACGTGTGTTTTAGCGCGAACGGGGAGTGGCTGTTGTTCACGGCCAACTTGGGCGGTGTAACGGCTGAGCCGGTTTCGTGGCCCAATCAGTTTCAGCCATATGGGGACTTGCACGTGGTGAGGTTGGATGGGAGTGGGCTGAGGAGGCTGACTTGGAATGGGTTCGAGAATGGCACGCCAGCGTGGCACTCGGGGGATGAGCTGGACATGGGGCGCTTGTGTTTAGGATTGGGAAGTGAGGTTGGAGATAAGCTGACAGGGCGGTTTGAAGAACCGTTGTGGATCTCTTGTGACATGTAATGCAAAGGAGTTGGTCTTTAATTGGGCAATGTGTGTGTAATGTAATCTACTTTGTCTTTCCTTATATGTGTGAGTAAGATTTATTCCAATAGGAATAAATATTTATGAAATTACAGAGTTTATTATTTATTATAGAAAAAGCTATAAATTAACGTGATTATTAAGTTATTAAATCATATTAACACATACAACACATTTGATTTTTTTTTTTTTTTTTTTTTTTTGGTGAGATTCAAAAAAAATGAGATTTTGGGGATATCTTGTGCAAATTACATATCAGGTTTGTCCATCTTTGTAGCCTATTCTGGAAACTAATTTCAAGTTTTAGATACCAATTTTTAATTGATATTATTTTCTCTAGGCTAATCGTTAATCATATAGCTAATAGTTAAGAGTACTAGCAGCAGCTTCCCAACCATTTTCTCTCAATTTAGGGAATAAAACTATTTTTTGATTTCCTAAAAAAAAAAAAAAAAAACACTTGACAATAGATTCCCTTATTTTTTTCCTATATGAATTAAATATTATTTCTTTTTATCATTACAACCAATGAGAGAAAAAAATAAGAGAGGGAATTGTCGGGACATGTGAAGGAGAGAGGAGAGAGAATGATTTGTTTATAATTTAATACATCATTGGGTATCTACAATGTTTCCCAAGGATCTGGATCCACTGAAATTTTGAGGAGAATTCCAGTTTTTGAAATTTTAGATCTAGGCTATCCATTTTTCATCAATTTTATTAGTAGTGGGACACGTGGCAGAATAATGACCCTTGGATGGAAAATGAGCGGCTTGAATTTAAAATTTCAGAAACTAAAATTTCCTAAGAATTTTAGTAGATCCTGATTCGTTTCCCAATGCATTGGAAAACACTATAAATACCTTTTATAGTAGGTTAAATATAGGGCTATTGATGTGGATGTGTTTTTGTGGTTTTTTTTTGAAATTTTTCCTAAACACAGTGAAGAGAATGGCATATAAGACATCTGCTACTAGTGCTCTAATAGCTAAATGGATTACTGTTCTATAAAATATGCTACTAAAAGTGGCAGAGTAGCTTCGTTTTTTAAATCTTTTGTAAGTGCCTAGTTTTGAGGAATGCTTTTTCAATTTTTTGTTTGAAACTAATATACCATTTTCAACAGACTTGTGCAGGTGCTGTTATGCAAACAGACATCGTATTTTGGTGTCTTCTTGTGCCATTTTTATTGGGTGGGCAGTTTCACCTAACATGAGTAAATGAATAATATTCTCCTCACTGGCCATGTGTTGTTTATGCTTGGCAGTTGATCGGTTTCTTGCATACTTTGAATGCTATTTTTCTTCTTCTGGATACAGCTCTCAATAATCTTGTTAGTATTATTACACCATTTAGAAGTGGAAAGCCAATTTATAGGAGTGGACTTTGGAAGCTCCTGTCCTGTATCATGAAAAGATCATTTTATATTAGCCCTAGTCATAACAAATATCACAGGCCTCTGAATTTTCAGGGAAAAAAAAAACTAACAGCTTGATTAGGATTTGCATATTTGTACTCTGGAGCTGTGCATAATCTGCATAATTTTAGGACTATGATTATAGTATATAAACACTGCTTACATCCTGGCTAAAGGTGTCAGATTAGATGGCTAGGATTGCATAGCAATAAATGTAGGTGTAGAAACAGGACATTCTTATTTGTCCTCTTTCAAAGACTTGAGATGTTGATATTTTGAATCTTCTATCCCATTCCCAGGTGGCCATATCCTTTCCGGGAGCTTCGTACACCATGGGCTCCTTTATGGTATTTTACCTGCTCTATTTTCATACATCATCTTGTTTTCATCTTGAATTATGCATATGATATGATGAGTCCAACAAATGTGTTTGATTTACAGGTATTTATGCTTGGCTCTGGTTCACATCCCCTGTTATGGGATACATGCACTGATTGTAAAAATGGAAAGTTCAGCTCTCCCTAGATTGTTTCCTCTTTCTTTTGTTGGGAGGCCACATTAGTTTCATATTCTGGAAAATTGAGATTTAATGGAAATGGTTATGATTTTGATCACAATATATGCTCCTTATATGGAGGGAATGCTCATATTCCTGATAGAAATGTTGATGCAGATGGCAAGACAACTGCTAGAATTGAGCGCTGCCCTTGGGTTTAGTTTCTAATTAAAGCAGACTTTGATGGAATAAAATAATGAGAAAGTGATTTTCTCTCCTCTCCCCCTCTTCTCTCTTTCTCTCCCCAGCTTATTCGATCTCTCTTTCCCCAATGCTGCCTTTCTAGCTTCTTTCTCCTCACTCTGCCATAAATTTCACATAGTATTGTTCTGATCAGTAGTCCTGCATCAAATGGTGGTTGATAAACCCTGTTGTAGATTTTAAAGTAGAACCAATGCCAATCTTCCCTGAATCTAAAGCCCATATGACTTT
>NC_081542.1:17077984-17088945 GCF_901000735.1 Corylus avellana
AAATGTAGTGGAAATGATGCAAAGACTATTATCAACATTAATTTCAGACATTCATTGGTCTTCTCTCCCTAGCCAACTAATTTATTCAGCTTTTTCATAAAACTGAAAGGAATTAACATTGGTTATTTCATTTTTTAATCAATTATATCATGTGTAAGAATATTAATTTAAAGAAGAAACTTCACTTACATCTTGAATTACCCTACATCTTTCAACATCCCCCTGAAACTATCAAAATGTTCAATGTAGGTGTTTGATATATCAGCCCCTTTCAATCCCTCTTTATGTTAGAATTTTTCGTTAACTCAAACGGCTAACAAGTGAAATGTTTTTTATACCACTATAAAATTTATAAAAATATAAATACACCCTTAATTAAAAAAAAAAAAAAAAAAAACCTTCACTTTTATTCTTTCTTTCATTTTTTTGTTTTTTAATATAAACATGCTATTTTAGTCATTTTCGTTCATTCCATTAGAATTTAACAGAAAATTCTAACGAAGCCCTTGAAGGGGATGATTTTTTTTTGTTTTTTTTTTTTTTGTTTAGAAGGGGGTGATTCAAAGAGGCTGATATATACCCACATGCAAATTTTGGTAGTTTAGGGATGACATTGAAAAAGGCATGGTAATTCAGGGGTAAGTAAAGTTTTTTCATTATTTAAATGATAAGTCATTTATTTCCTATCAAAGTAAGCATTTTTATTGAATTAAATATTCCACTTTTTGAAACTCACTTATTAAGGAAGGTTGTTAGAATATTAATTTAAATGATCAAATTCACCCTTTTTTTTACCAACTTTTGGGCCAGCAGATAATTTAACAAAATAGTAATTGTTGTACTTGTGCTTGGGATCTTTGAAGTAAAAGCTTTGTTTGAAACGTTACTTGGTGCAAGTTTAAATGATGGGGTCATAATTGTAGTCGTTTAAAACGACTCTTGTCAAATTTTTAAACAACCTAGGGCTACATTCTCTTGTGATATTTCTGCTATTATATATTAATTAATTTAAGATAAGATTAGGTTCATCTTCATCCCGCAAATGGATCGGAGTCATGGATTCTTTTGGAAACAACTTTATACTATATGTTGGCAATCATATTGTTGCATGATAAGAAAGAGTTTAAACATTTTTTTTTTTTTTTACATGTCCGCACAAGAGGAGAATTTGAACTAGTGACCTCCGCTTCATTAGGCGTGGTTCCAGCCGATTGAGCTACCTTTCGGAAATTATGCCAACCGATCTTTCTTTTCTAATGGAACATCTCATGGACAATTAATGCAACACAATATCAATTCTTGGAGATTATGCTAGCAGCAATAAATCGATCATTTTTAGATTAATACCATGATGTCGATCATTTGATTTAAACAGGATATCATCTCTGCATATATATGTTTCATCTCCCACACTAGAAATCGTAGTTCCGCCCCTGGCTGTCTAGTGATCTTCCCAAGTGGTCACTGACTTTCCCCGTATGGAATGTTGCTTTGGCTGTCATAGCTGTTGCCGGAGGATATTCTGTTAAGCTTTGATTACAAGGATCCGTAGGAGTAAATTGGTTGTAATGAGTCAACTTAATAGAAATTTGTATAGTTCATCACTAAGGACTACATCCACAAAGTTTCAGCGAAATTTTATTATTTTTGAGCAAGATACATGATGGTATCTATACAAAACCCTACAATTAGAAGGGACTATAAATACGACTCTCAATTGGGTCAAAACACTAAAACAATAACGCTTCAAATGTCAAACCGAGTTGGATAGAAACCAGGCTCTCTATAATAGAGATGATCGTGATTAGTAAGAAGAGAGATTTTTAGTTAGCTACTTTCAGATATACTATAGATCATCACGATTTGACACGATCTCTACATTTGATAGAAATTTAATAATAAATTAGTGGTTTAAAAATTAAGAAAAGACACTATTAATAAATTTGTCAATTTTGGGTCAACTTGTTAAACCCATATGTGCCCGGTATAAATTAATTAATTAAGCTTTTATATATATATATATATTCATTCCTCTGCAGCTTGGTTGAGTTGGTTTGCTCGTCATTAATATCTTAAGGGTGTTCCAGATGAATCTGTTTTTTCTGGAATGTGTATCTGTTTGACTCGTCAATGTCTCTGCTCTCTTACAAAATTTATTCTTTCAGCTGTTTTTCTTGCCTTTTGTTTTCATTCATTTGGAAAATAATATTCACATAAAAACACATAGCAATTCCCCTTTCAAAGTGGTGTTTATGGTCAAGAATGCATGGTTAGCAAATCACACACGTCGTAGTCGGCAATTTAATAACGCAACAAATACTCAGCATCAATGATTTTGTCTTTTGTTGGATCTTTATAGATAGGGTTGGTTTGATAAACCATTTTGTTTTGGTTTTTGTTCGATAAGATAGTAAAAATTGATTGATGTAAAAAAAAGTAAGAACGCTTTTTTTTTTTTTTGAAAAGTGAAAAAGTAAGAATAAGTCAATGATGGACCGTACAAATCTAATGGTCAATCTATTAAATTTGTAGGAGAATATGAGAAAATATGGGCAACTTATTGACACTAATCATTTCTTTATATAAAATGTTGCCTCCATGCATCAACTAAGGAAAGCCAAATTTGTTATTGGAAATCAATTTCAAATTCTATTTTTAAGAATTCAATCTCCATTAATTTGTACTTCGTTGAAAAATGCTGGCCGAAAAATTGTACTGTAAATAGAAGAAGATCGAAATATAAAAGGGACAATAGTGAATAGGTCTCTGCAGGCAGTGAAATCAACGATCGAGCTTAATCACTGACTCGTTGATGTAGTGGTGGCAAAGCTAGGCTAGATCATTAGGAAGCTTGAACCAATATTACTAAAAAAATTAAATACCTACCTTATTTAATTAACCAATATTACTAAAAAAAACAAACAGCTTGATTAGGATTTGCATATTTGTACTCTGGAGCTGTGCATAATCTGCATAATTTTAGGACTATGATTAATTATAGTATATAAACACAGCTTACATCTTGACTATTTTTGCTTGGCTCTGGTTCACATCCCCTGTTATGGGATATATATATATATATATATATATATGCACTGATTGTAAAAATGAAAAGTTCAGCTCTCCCTAGATTGTTTCCTCTTTCTTTTGTTGGGAGGCCACATTAGTTTCATATTCTGGGAAATTGAGTTTTAATGTGAATGGTTATGATTTTGATCACAATATATGCTCGTTATATGGAGGGAATGCTCATATTCCTGATAGAAATGTTGATGCAGATGGCAAGACACCTGCTATAATTGAGCGCTGCCCTAGGGTTTAGTTTCTAATTAAAGCAGACTTTGATGGAATAAAATAATGAGAAAGTGATTTTCTCTCCTCTCCCCCTCTTCTCTCTTTCTCTCCCCAGCTTCTTCGATCTCTCTTTCCCCAATGCTTCCTTTCTAGCTTCTTTCTCCTCACTTTGCCATAAATTTCACAATGTATTGTTCTGATCAGTACTGTTTGTCCTGCATCAAATGGTGGTTGATAAACCCTGTTGTAGATTTTAAAGTAGAACCAATGCCAATCTTCCCTGAATCTAAAGCTCATATGACTTTTAATTGTTTCCTTTGCCTTGATAGTCTTAATTGGAATGTTGTTTTCTTTCTGTAATCTAAATCTTTGCTGTGTATATGGTTTATAAGAAACTTGCTGCAATCTAACAAAAAGTATGAAATGAAATAATTTCATATGGTTTTGGATGAAAGAATTTGGGAAGAAATGTAGTGGAAATGATGCAAAGACTATTATCAACATTAATTTCAGACATTCATTGGTCTTCTCTCCCTAGCCAACTAATTTATTCAGCTTTTTCATAAAACTGAAAGGAATTAACATTGGTTATTTCATTTTTTTAATCAATTATATCATGTGTAAAAAATATTAATTTAAAGGAGAAACTTCAATTACATCTTGAATTACCCTGCATTTTTCAACATCACCCTCAAACTATCAAAATGTTCAATGTAGGTGTTTGATATATCAGCCCCTTTCAATCCCTCTTTATGTTAGGATTTTTTGTTAACTCAAACGGCTAACAAGTGAAATGTTTTTTATACCAATATAAAATTTATAAAAATATAATTACACCCTTAATTAAAAGAAAAAAAAAATATCACTTTTATTCTTTCTTTCTTTCTTTCTTTCTTTTTTTTTAAAAAAAGAAATATAAACATGCTATTTTAGTCATTTTCGTGTTAAATTCTAATGGAGTCCTCGAAGGGAGTGATTTTTTTTTTTTTTTAGAAGGGGTGATTCAAAGGGGCTGATATATACCCACATGCAAATTTTGGTAGTTTAGGGATGACATTGAAAAAGTCATGGTAATTCAGGGGTAAGTGAAGTTTTTTCATTATTTAAATGATAAGTCATTTATTTCCTATCAAAGTAAGCATTTTTATTGAGTTAAATAGTCCACTTTTTGAAACTCACTTATTAAGGAAGATTGTTAAAATATTAATTTAAATTATCAAATTCACCATTTTTTTTTATCAGCTTTTGGGCCAACAGATAATTTAACAAAATAGTAATTGTTGTCCTTGGGATCTTTGAAGTAAAAGCTTTGTTTGAAACGTTATTTGGTGCAAGTTTAAACAATGCAACATACTATCAATTCTTGGAGATTATGCTAGCAGCAATAAATCGATCATTTTCATATTAATATCATGATGTCGATCATTTGATTTAAACATACTATCAATTCTTGGAGATTATGCTAGCAGCAATAAATCGATCATTTTCATATTAATATCATGATGTCGATCATTTGATTTAAACAGGATGTCATCTCTGCATATATATGTTCCATCTCCCTCACTAGAAATCCTGATTCTGCCCTTGGCTGTCTGGTGATCTTCCCAAGTTGTCACTGACTTTCCTTGCATGGAATGTTGCTTTGGCTGTCATAGCCATTGCCGGAGGATATTCTGTTAAGCTTTGATTACAAGGATATGTAGGAGCAAATTAGTTGTGATGAGTCAACTTAATAGAAATTTGCATGGTTCATCACTACGGGCTACATCCACAAAGTTTGAGCGAAATTTTATTATCTTCGAGAGAGAACAATACATGATGGTATCCGTGCAAAACCCTACAATTAGAAGAGACTATAAATATGACTCTCAATTTGGTCAATACACCAAAACGGTAAGTTGGATACAAACTTGGCTCTCTATAATATAGATGATCATGATTAGTAAGGAGAGAGATTTTTAGTTAGCCACTTTCAGATATACTATAGATCATCACAATTTGACACGATCTCTACATTTGATAGAAATTTAATAATAAATTAGTGGTTTAAAAATTAAGAAAAGACACTATTAATAAATTTGTTAATTTTGGGTCAACTTGTTAAACCCATATGTGCCCGGTATAAATTAATTAATTAAGGTTTTATATATATATATATATATTCCTCTGCAGCTTGGTTGAGTTGTTTTGCTCGTCAATGTCTTTAGGGTGTTCCAGATGAATCTGTTTTTTCTGGAATGTGTAACTTTGTCAAAGAAAGGATAAAGTTTATATCCAAAATGGATTGAATTATTATTATTATTATTATTATTATTATTATTTTAAATTCAATTTATTAAATTAACATGTGTTTAAAATACATGTCATTCTCACGTACTTTTTTATATTAAATTCAATTTAAAGTGGTGTTTACAGTCAATAGTGGTTAGCAAATCACAAGTCTTAGTCGGCAATTTAATAACGCAGCAAATGCTCAAATACACACCATCAATTACATAGCTCGCTAGGTAATTTGATAAGTCAATGATTTTTTTTTCATGTTTCTGAGAAAAGATTTATAAGTTGTTGTTAATGGAGTTAAAGTTACCAAACTTTGAGGAGTTGACCTAATTTATAAATCACTTCCTGTGATTTAAAAAATAATTTATAAGTTTCGAGAGTATGCCAAAATAACATTTTACTTATCGAACTCATTTTTCGTTAAATGACTTAACAAAAATCATTACGTTGCGCCACATCATTCTCAATAAAAATAAGACACGTTTATTTTTTATTTTTTTTTATGCTTTTAAAAAATAACAAATAAACTTTTCTACGTCATTTTGAAATTCCAGCACACTCGGAGTTATTATTCATGTAGGAGTGAAATCATGACCTACCATAACTTAGGTCATGATTTCAATCCGCAGCTGTGAGTTTTATTTTTGTTCTTGTTCTTTTGACAACCGGTAACCCTCCGTTCATCTCTCTCTGCCCTACGTAATGCGGTTTTCTTGCTGGACGAGCGTCTAAGCATTTGCACTTTGCACGTGTCACTTACAACGCTAAGAAGTTGGGAAATCGTGCTCCACAAGCAAACCCTGAGCAAACAATCCAAGGGTCACAAATTTCACCGCGTTTCTGGCTCAATCACACACACAAACACAGAGATATATACAAACATTGCAATCTAATGGTTGAGGAGTCGCGATACACACTATGTCACGTGTCAAACACACCAGGCAAAATTTTTTTTTTTTTATTAAAATATTGAATTTTTTTTTTTTTTTGCCTGACGTGCTTAGCACGCCGGCGTTCTCTTTTACTTCACCCATGGTTGAGAAACTTGCACAATGTACATATGCATTAATTTGAACACAAATGCAAACTGCTTGAAAAAAAAAAAAAAAAAAAGAAAGAAAGAAAAGAAAGAGTAAACTTAAAACATTCTTTGCAGTCTCACCAAAATAACTAAACGTACACTTTTTATTTATTTTGATAATTAACCTTTTTAGAACATCCACAATAGTCTTACTATTTTAATAATTTACTTTTACTATTATATTTAAATATTTGTTTATTCCTAAACAAATGAAAAGCAAAAATGAAGAAAGAGAAATGAGTTGTTTAATCAATATGTGAGTAAACAGTACTTTTTATATTTAGTAAAAGTATTATTTATTTTACTATTTTTTTTCTTAAAATAATGAGTCAAAAAAATAAAAATTTAAGCTATTTTTATTAAAATAAAGATAGTTTTAATAAAGCTGTCAGGAGTGCTCTTACATGAGAGTCCCTATTAACACGTCAATCTCTAAAACAGCCTCAAATAGTCAATAGACAAAATAGTAAGAAAAAGAATAAAATAAAACAAAATAGTAAGAAAAAGAATAAAATAAAAATAATGCAATCCAAATAAAAACAGCAAACACGGTCAACTCAAAGTCGGCTGCGTCAGTACTGCGTGGACAGTGGTTCTTGATTTCTCATGAAAGCAACAATTAACATACGACAAAGCACGTATTGTGCGGGTGGGTAGATTCGTCAAAGATTTTCCTTCAAGAAGTCAACGCCATTAATGGCAACTCTCATCAGTTGGTTTATTCCTTTCTCATTGGGTTTGTTTGCCAATGGACCAAAGACAAAAGTGTGTCCGTCCTGCTTCTGGCCTCAACTTTCATCGGTTTATAAGTTTTATTGGTAATCATAAATAAATGCAAAATGACATTTAGTAGATTTTATACACAATTATACAACTATAACGATATGGAAGTGAATGTTGACTATTAATTTTTATTTTTATAAGTTTTTGTTGATCTAAAGATTAATTTTCACAATCACATTATTATAATTGTATCGTAATCATATGACGGTACAAGAGTCTACTAAATAAAAATCGATCCTCTTTAGTCCATTTAGGAATGAAGAATCTAGTTAAAAATTAAGATTTCTTTTCAAAAATCTTAAGACTAATGAGACACTTGTCTCATTACTAAAATAATAATAAAATATAATTTATAATTTAAAAAAAAAACTTGAAAAACAAAATAATAAAAAACTAATGGGTGGCTGGCCACCCCAAGCCACCTCATGGCCCTTGGGGGGCGGCTTCGGCTCAGCCACCCCCAAGGGCCAAATAAAAAATTGATCTAGCCACCCCATTTTTGCCTTAGAGTGGCCAGCCACCACTAGGTTGGCTCCCCCCTAGACCCAGTCTGGGGAGGCCGAAGCCACCCCAGTGGTGGCCAGCCACCCTATATCAAACTTTTTTTTTTTTCTTTTTTTTTCTTGGGCCCTTGGGGGCGACTCTGCCACCCCCCATGGGCCATGGGGTGGCCGGCCACCTGTGTTTTATTATTATGTTTTTCAAATTTTCTTAAACTATAAATGATATTTTATTATTATTTTAATAGTGAAACAGGTGTCCCATTTAGGACCTTAAGATTTCTGAAAAGAAATCTTAACCTTTAACTGTATATTGTCCAGTTCTAAATGGACTGAAGAGAATCTATTTCCCTACTAAATAGCATTATTATGAATAAATAGGAACAATTATCTTTTCCTTAACGAGAATCTAGAGCTTCTCATTAAATGAATTATCCTAATCTGGTCAGCTAATTAATATTTTCCTTTTTGTCAAAATCGGTTTGTTAATTTGCATGGAACAAGCACTTCGCTTGGAAATGAGTCAAATGACCCAAGACTTTCTCGATAGAGCAAGGAAACCGTAATAACAATTCACTCTCAAAGAATTGCTAGACGCGACCAAGGATCTCTTCTCTCTACGCTCTTGCTAGGGTTTACAGAGGTAGAGCTTTTTTCTTGAACCTTTTCAGGGGAGAGTTTTGCTGGGTTTCGTGAGCGAGTGTTTGTTGGTAAGGGGATGAGAAACACAACTGAAGATTTGACGGCCCTTTGGGGGAAGCTATCGTTGTCGGAGGCGGAAGGAACAGGTTTGTTAATTCAGGATGAAGCGATGGACCCCATGGTTCAACGGGTTTCTTCTTGCTTGGTGGGTAAACTCTTACCGGAGAGGTATATTGGCAAGGATATCCTAAAAACCCCTCTAGAAAGAAAGCCCAGTTCCCTTTATGTGCCATGTCATGTTTAGTTATTATATGAATTCGTAGATATTTATGTGTCTAGTCATCATGAGCTGGCTATCTATCTCCATGTCATCATACAAAATTCGTGACGTCGTGGATTCTAGAATCTGTAATTATTTTGAACTGGTCGTGATTATGTGAATGCCTTCGTGGGTGATATTGCTAAATACCTCCTCCAATTAAAGTATTCCTCAATGGACCGTCATGAACCACGTTCGACGACATAGCAAGCCGTCCATAGCTATGCGGATAAGATCCGGCGAGAGGATTTTATTCTTCGTGAATAAACCTTGAATCAAAAAGCAATTACTTTTACATATATACCTACGAGGACCATGTGCAAAAAGCAACTTTTACAGATCCCACTCAGAACACACTCAGAACACACAAACTGATACGATACTTAAGCGCAGACACAAAACAAAAGAACAAAAACATCATACATCCAGACATATTATATTTTGAGCTCAAAAGGGAGGGTCACTCCAGACCCGTGTGTCTGGTGTCTGGTTGTGAGTCACTTTCTCCGGCGTCGGAGTCAATTTTTTCGGCCTTTAGGGCGATAAAATTCCTAAAAGGTTCACTTTCTACCTCTAAGTTTTAGTTTTAAATCAAGAAACGAGTTTTGAGGTATTAAAATCGAGTTGTGATCCGGGTCACAGTGGTTTCAAGCAGGCTTTAAGGCCGGTCACGCCAGACCCAAGGCTGGGTCTAGTAGCAAGGGTTAAGGGTTTTTGGTCTTTTTGTTTTTCACTTTGATTTGCTGTTTTTATTCTCACTTTAGTTTTTTGCAATTTTCTTGAAATGATGATGTATCAAATGAAGATTGGAAGCTGTAAAACAGCCTTTTTACAGATGGTCCTTACCTAAGGGACTCTCATTCTTCATACTCCCATTCCACCAAAATTCAATCCACCCCTAAATCAATCTTAATTAAAAGAAGAAAAAAAATCAACTATGGATTAAGCATGCCACGTCAGCCAAAAATGCTAAATATTATTTCTTTAAAAATAAAAATAAAAATGATCACTACCACATTAATCCAATAAAATATAAGTGAAATGAGAATATGACAAATGGTCTCCGTTTGTTAAAATTTTTACTTTCAAAATAAAAACATTAATTAACAAACAATCTAAACACAAGACATTCTTAAAAATACAAAAACAATTTTCACTTTTACGTTACATTAATAGAGAAATGATTGTATCAATATTTTTGACATCTCATCTTATAAATCAACCATTAGATTTGTTAACTGAACTCTAAATAAGTCAATGATGGACCCTACAAATCTAATGGTCGATCTATTAAATTTGTAGAAAAATATGAAAAAATATGGGCAACTTATTGACACCAATCATTTCTTTATATAAAATGTTGCCTCCAATCTCCATGCATCAACTAAGAAAAGCCAAATTTGTTATTGGAAATAAATTTCAAATTCTATTTTTAAGAATTCAATCTCCATTAATTTGTAATTCGTTGAAAAACGCTGGCCGAAAAATTGTATTGTAAATAAAAGAAGATCGAAATATAAAAGGGTGAATAGGTCTCTGCAGGCAGTGAAATCAACGATCGAGCTTAATCACTGACTCTTTGATGTAGTGGTGGCAAAGGCTAGATAATTAGGAAGCTTGAACCAATATTACTAAAAAAAATTAAATACCCACGTTAATTAATTAACTAATCAATGACTAGTTGATATGATCGACAAAGTTTGACTGTCCAAAAAAAAAAAAAAAGATAACGAAGCTTAATCACTAATATCACCACAAACTTGATTAATTAGTTTATGACATTATCACCTCAAGCTTGATTAATCACCATGGGTTTTTCTTTAATCTAGTAGTAATCAAGGATGATTTAAAAATAAAAAAATAAAAAAAAGAGCACAAAAGATAACCTAATCAAGCTTCTCTTGTCATCGGCGGTAAGAAAACCCCATTCCCTGATAGCTGCATCACGTATGGCTGCAGCAGCTTGAAACCTTGCATTTGGCACCTTAGAATTCCCTGGATAGATAAAACCACCATCAGCAAAAAGAACATGCACTATTACCTAATTTGTCAATAAACTATC
>NC_081542.1:17089045-17090832 GCF_901000735.1 Corylus avellana
GAGAGAGAATGATTTGTTTATAATTTAATACATCATTGGATATCTACAGTGTTTCCCAAGGATCTGGATCCACTGAAATTCTGAGGAGAATTCCAGTTTTTGAAATTTTAGATCTAGTCCATCCATTTTCCATTTATTTTATTAGTAGTGGGACATATGGTAGAACAATGACCCTTGGATAGAAAATGAGCGGCTTGAATTTAAAATTTCAGAAATTGAAATTCTCTAAAAATTTTAGTAGATCCTGATTCGTTTCCGAATGCATTAGAAAATACTTTTGATACCTTTTAATGTAGGTTAAATATAGGGCTTTTGATGTAGATGTGTTTTTGTGGTTTTTTTTTAAATTTTTCCTATACACAATGAAGAGAATGACATATAAGACATCTGCTACTAGTGCTCTAATAGCTAAATGGATTACTGTTCTATAACATATGCTACTAAAAGTGGCAGAGTAGCTTCGTTTTTTAAATCTTTTGTAAGTGCCTAGTTTTGAGGAATGCTTTATCAATTTTTTGTTTGAAGCTAATATACCATTTTCAACAGACTTGTGAAGGTGCTGTTATGCAAACAGACATCGTATTTTGGTGTCTACTCTTCTTGTGCCATTTTTATTGGGTGGGCAGTTTCACCTAACATGAGTAAATGAATAATATTCTCCTCACTGACCATGTGTTGTTTAGGCTTGGCAGTTGATCGGTTTCTTGCATACTTTGAATGCTATTTTTCTTCTTCTGAATACAGCTCTCAATAACCTTGTTAGTATTATTACACCATTTAGAAGTGGAATAATGCCAATTTATAGGAGTGGACTTTGGAAGCTCCTGTCCTGTACCATGTAAAGATCATTTTATATTAGCCCTAGTCATAACAAATATCACAGGCCTCTGAATTTTCAGGGAAAAAAAAAATTAACAGCTTGATTAGGATTTGCATATTTGTACTCTGGAGCTGTGCATAATCTGCATAATTTTAGGACTATGATTATAGTATATAAACACTGCTTACATCCTGGCTAAAGGTGTCGGATTAGATGGCTAGGATTGCATAGCAATAAATGTAGGTGTAGAAACAGGACATTCTTATTTGTCCTCTTTCAAAGACTTGAGATGTTGATATTTTGAATCTTCTATCCCATTCCCAGGTGGCCATATCCTTTCCGGGAGCTTCGTACACCATGGGCTCCTTTATGGTATTTTACCTGCTCTATTTTCATACATCATCTTGTTTTCATCTTGAATTATGCATATGATATGATGAGTCCAACAAATGTGTTTGATTTACAGGTATTTATGCTTGGCTCTGGTTCACATCCCCTGTTATGGGATACATGCACTCATTGTAAAAATGAAAAGTTCAGCTCTCCCTAGATTGTTTCCTCTTTCTTTTGTTGGGAGGCCACATTAGTTTCATATTCTGGGAAATTGAGTTTTAATGGAAATGGTTATGATTTTGATCACAATATATGCTCGTTATATGGAGGGAATGCTCATATTCCTGCTAGAAATGTTGATGCAGATGGCAAGACACCTGCTAGAATTGAGAGCTACCCTAAGGTTTAGTTTCTAATTAAAGCAGACTTTGATGGGATAAAATAATGAGAAAGTAATTTTCTCTCCTCGCCCCCTCTTCTCTCTTTATCTCCCCAGCTTCTTCGATCTCTCTTTCCCCATTGCTCCCTTTCTAGCTTCTTTCTCCTCACTTTGCCATAAATTTCAAATAGTATTGTTCTGATCAGTACTGTTTGTCCTGCATCAAATGGTGGTTGATAAACCCTGTTGTAGATT
>NC_081542.1:17090861-17091481 GCF_901000735.1 Corylus avellana
AATCTAAAGCCCATACGACTTTTAATTGTTTCCTTTGCCTTGATAGTCTTAATTGGAATGTTGTTTTCTTTCTGTAATCTAAATCTCTGCTGTGTATATGGTTTATAAGAAACTTGCTGCAATCCAACAAAGAGTATGAAATGAAATATTTTCATATGGTTTTGGATAAAAGAATTTGGGAGGAAATGGAGATGAAATGATGCAAAGACTATTATCATTTATCAACATTAATTTCAGACATTCATTGGTCTTCTCTCCCTAGTCAACATCGTTTTGACCTAATTTATTCAGCTTTTTCATAAAACTGAAAGGAATTAATATTGGTTATTTCATTTTTTAATCAATTAATTATATCATGTGTAAGAATATTAATTTAAAGGATAAACGTCACTTCCATCTTGAATTACCATGCATTTTCAACATCACCCTCAAACTATCAAAATGTTCAATGTAGGTGTTTGATATATCAGCCCCTTTATATCCTTCTTTCTATTAGGATTTTTCGTTAACTCAAACCGCTACAAGTGAAATGTTTTTTGTACCACTGTGAAATTTATAAAAATATAAATATACCCTTAATTTAAAAAAAAAAAAATCTAAAACTAAGAAAAGGGGGTTGA
>NC_081542.1:17091581-17100776 GCF_901000735.1 Corylus avellana
GCTTCGTAGGAACACAGTGGTCCATGAGGGAGATTTAGAGCATCCCAAAATGGTGGTAAAACATGCACGGGAGCAAATCGATAGCTTTGAAGCAGCAATGGCCACTAGACACATCGGAAGAGGAAGCACGACGGAAAGGGAACCCAAATGGAGCAAACCACCAGAAGGGTTTCTGAAAATTAATTGGGATGCATCTTTGGATACCCAAAATGGAAAAATGGGTTTCGGGGTAGTAACTTGAGACAATTCGGGACAGGTCGTGGCAGTTCTCTGTGACTCAAGACCATTCCTCACCGAACCAGAAGGGGCTGAATCTTTAGCTGTGTTGAGCGCAGTTGAATTGTGTCTTCACCTGGGGCTAGAACGTGTTTACTTGGAGGGAGATGCCAAATTGGTAGTGCAGGCTCTGCAACAAGAGGACAACCGGGGTGGAAAATATGGGCTACAGGAATGGAGGGCCCAACATGTTCCACGACAAGCCAATGGAGTGGCACACTGTCTAGCAAGATTCGCTATGTCTTTCACTGAGAAGAAAATCTGGTTAGGGAGTTTTCCTTTATGTATCAAAGATCATGTATTGACAGATCAAGCGATTATATGAAATAAAACAAGAAGTTATTTCTGAAAAAAAAAAAAACAAAAACAAAAACAAAAAAAAAGGCTTTTTTTTTTTTTTTTTTTGTGTGTGTGTGATAATTTCATTACTCTCGCCTTAAACTATATTCAATATAATTTCAGGATCATTCACATGCTTATGACAAATATTAATCATAACAACTTTATTTTATTTAAATCAAAATATTTTATTAAACTCAACACTTTTTTTTTTTTGAAACAATTTCACTTGCATTGCATTTCAAAAAATAGTCAGAGTACATGACTCTACATAGAAAGAGCATAAAGCTCTTGGGGTACAATATTTGAAATACAGTTGAGTACTTCTTTCATCCAAATACGATCGATGGGTCCTTTATTGCTGATTTCGCCAGTCCGTGAGCCGCGGTGTTGGCCCTCCTGTTAACATGCCTCACCTTTCATCATCTAAAATCACCCAGAAGCATCTTTGAGTCATCAACCACTTGTCCGTACCTATATATGATAATGCCCATCATCTCCTCCACTCCGGTGATCTACGAGAAAAATGATATAGTTTTTCGACTGTTTTGGGTCGATGAGGAGTAGATTTAATCTTCTCGGGAGCAGATCTGTACTTTTATGACTGTTGGGGCTGGGTTTTCTCTATTTTTGTTGTCTGTATTTTTATTTAAATAAGGATTATCCAGACCTTTGAGTTGTGGATGTAATCTATTTTCAGAGCGAGGAAGATGAGCTATCTATGCATTAAGTTGAGTCTGTTTGGAACATATTTGGTGTTACAACTGAAAAATAGTTATAGGTTAGCGGATATTGATGTCATACATAGGTCTTGAATATTTAATTTTTATGTAAGCATTTATGATTTGTAACCTCATAGCTTCGGTTATGATTTTTCAGAGTTTTTGCTCTATGATGTAAGAACATTATGCTCGTGATCCTTCTTCAATGAGACTGGAATTTTTTCAAAAAAAAAAAACTTTATTTTATTTAAATCAAAATATTTTATAAAACTCATTGTTATTTATGGTACTATCCCTATCAATTTTTGAAGTAATGGCTTTGTTTTAGACGTTAAGTTTAATTGAAAAAAAATAAATAAATAAATAAAATAAAAATAAAAATAAAAAAATCTGAAAAGTTGCAAGTGGTATTTAATTTAAACTGCTTAAAACTTTGAAAAGTGGCAAGTGGTATTTAATTTAAACTGCTTAAAACTTTGAAAAGTGGCGGGTTTTTTTTTTTTTTTTTTTTTTGAATTGGTATTGGCTGATTTCATTTCACCAAAAGGACTTAAACAAACATCACAGAATCATGAATACAGTCAGATTTTTTTTTTTTTGAATAATCAATCAGACTTTATTTCCAAACCTCAAGGAAAAATTCAGAGTGGTTTTCCGCTATAAGTAGAAAGAGCATGAAGCTATAGGGTTACAATGTCAGAAATACAACTTAGGATTTCCTTAATCCAAGTACGCTCACTCATGGATGACGTTGCTTCCTTTGCTAATCCATGTGCAACTTGGTTGGCATCTCTCTTTAACATGACAAATCTTCCAAGTGTGAAGAGATTCCAGAACTACCTTTTTGTCCTCCAAAATCTGTCCAAAAAGGCCTTCAACTAGCCTCCAACTCCCCCATAGCTTTAACAACAATTAGGGAATCTCCTTCTAGAATGATATCATGGAATCCCAACTCCAACTGGCCTCTGACTCCCCAATACAGTCAGATTTTTGAACAACCTACGTACCTACAAAAATAACTAAATAAACAACATTCTCTTGTGAGTCTGCTATTATATAATACAAGTGAAGATAAGATATGAATATGAATATGTCGGCAACAAAGACTTTTACAAGCCTTAATTTCCAATCACAAATATACAGGTCGGTCGGGTGACGAGGAGTGTCCAAAACAGAAAATCTCACGTGCCATGCAAGTCGTGACGGTATTTAATTTTTTTTTTTTTTTTTTTTAGTGATGGGTTTTAATTAAGTCACAACGTCAACAATACTTTATTTCCTAATTATAATTTTAATCTATGTTGTATTATTATTTTTGAAGTAAAAGCTTTGTTTGAAACGTTATATATATATATGGTGCAATTAAGTTTAAATGATGGGGTCATCATTGTAGTCGTTTCAAATGCCACTTGTCAAATTTTTAAACAACCTAGGGCAACATTCTCTTGTGATATTTCTGCTATTATATATTAATTAATATAAGATTAGGTTCTTCTGCATCCCGCATATGGATTAATGGATTCTTCTAGACAAGTTTTCTCTTAAATTGGGTTAGAGGAATTTTTTTTCAACTTAATCTATAAAAGTGACATATGCTCATTTTTTTTAATAATATGTGAGATACACATGAGTTTTTAATACAATTTATTCTAACTTTGTCCATGCTATTAAAAAAAATATGTGTATCTCACATGTTAAATGACACATGTCACTTTTATAGACTAAGTTAAAAAAAATTTCTCTAACCCAATTTGGAGAAAAACTTTGTCCGATTCTTTTGGAAACAACTTGTCTTCGGAAGTTGAATTACAAAATAAAAAAAAAATAAAAAAATACAAAATATAAAAACTTGCTTGGTTCACTACTAAGGGCTATGTTTCAAGATTTCACTATTTTTGATGGAGGTCAATTACAGTAAAAAATTAACAACTATAAATACAGTCTTCAACTGGGTCAAAACACTAAAACAGTAGTGCTTCCAACATTTAATCGAGTTGGGTGCAAACCAAATTAGATACAAACTACGCACCACGTACATATATATATATATATAGGCTATATAAGAATCTCATAACACTCAAATACACAATCAATTAAGGTTCAACCTCATACTTTTCTTGATATGCTATTTCGTATAAATTAAGTTGGATCGATGATTGCGATGAGGCGAAGGGCACGACATTTTGCATTAAAAGTCTTGGTGGCCCTAGCGACAATGAAAGGAAGACTTTTCTGTGATCAAGTGGGCGCTTTCTTTTCTCAAAGTTGGGGTGGATTAATTCTTTTTTCAACTGACGTGAGTTTCTAGTCCAACACTCTTTTCTTTTTCTAGAACCAATAACGGCCGGCATCATCTTATAAAACACACACCAGACGACCAAACTCTAAACCCTAAATTCAACCCATCTAACCACAAGAGCTCCAAAAGATCTCAACAAAACCAACACTTATACACTCGATCAGCAACAACAAAATTGTTTTCCTGGGGGCTGGGGAGAAAACACAATACAGTGGGCTATTAATTAAGAACACAAACCGACGGTTTGTTGGAAACAAAATCCCATGTTCAATACATTAGTTAAATACAAACCCAAAAAAAAAAAAAAAGAGTACAAACCATAGTGCACACATAGATATATGAAGTATGACAAGCGCAGCTTAGATTTCCAGCATATATAGTTATTAGGCTACCAAAGATGAATTCATATTCTGCAACTTCTTGGAATAAAACTGTCGTGTTCGAGCAAAGAGGATTATAGCTAGGAAAGTCCCAACAGCAGAAAGAGAACCCCAAATGATGAAAGTGGTTCTGTAGCACTCCATTCCCATGCATGCACCATCCCCCTTCCCTTCCTTGCGGTAAAGACGAGCAGCCACGTAATTATAAGCAAAGGATCCTACTGGAATATTGGCAATTACCAGATTATAATTCATAGAAAATCCATTCGTCCCGAACAACTCTTTGGTGATGGTCACAGCAACAGAAGAAATTGCTCCGGTACATGCTCCTATAATGGCAGTGCTGACGTAGAGAGCCATTTTTGTATCCAGGAGAAGAAAGAAGAAAGCTCCTGCAATTAAAGGCATATACAGTACCAATGATGCTGGTTCTGAAATCATCATATACTTTCTCCTGAAAATTGCAAAAGAAAATAAAATTAAATTCTTGCATGGAACTGCAATACAACCCGATTGAACAACTAAAATTTCAGTAACACATTTTTCATTGTTTACATAATTTTGATATGTACGCATATATAATATATAACTTCTCATATATAACATCAAAAACCAAATCAAATGTAATAACAAGAACTCCATAAGATAAAAGATCACAATAATAAAATTTTAACTAATTCTAAACTCTAAATTAAGTAAACAAAAAGTTTCCAAAAACAACAATTTAAACAGATCTAAACATCAACATGACCACAATTCCATTGACTAACATAATAAGACACCTTAATAACTCGATCTTCACGAACTCATGATACCCAATGATTTCCAATCCTCCAACGTTAACGTTCTCTAACTAGCTAGAAGGACGCTGAAAAATGATTCCAAATGACGTTTAGGATGATTTTGGGCATGACAAATAATTTTGCAAATTATTAATATATATTTTCAGATCCATTATAATTAACTTTGAACTGTCATATATCAAAAGATGAGATGTATGCATTAGTAATTGATCAGGCAGAGAGGAGAAGTACGCGTGGAAGAGAGTGATCACCTTGAGAAGCAGTCGTCCATAAGGGATGGGATGATACGGCCGAAGAACACAAACGAAGAACACCAAGACACGAAATCTGTAGTTCCAGAGTAGCCACGGGATTCTGCTATTTGTCCCAAGTTGTTCAAAAACACCATTCCCAGCGTTGCTCCGAAAAGATAGACAAAGAAAAACAACCAAAAATCCAACCTCTTCAGCAACAGCATCACTCCAATCTCCTCTTTAACACCAACCGGAACCACCTCGCGTATTTCTCTGTCATCCTTCCCCTCCTCCTTCTTCAGCCCGTTCTCTTCTAAAGCAAAATCACACACTCGAGATTTTGCGCCTGTGTCTTGATCCGTCTTTCTTACTTCTCCGATAAGATATATAATTGGAACTAGAAGGGGGGCCAACAGGAACACTGCAATAACAATGGCTCCGGCCACAGGCGATACTTTTCTTGATGTCAAACCCAAACTGCTGATCACAGAATAGATTCCAGTCACTACTGCTATGATCAGAAACAGCAGGAAGAAGCCAACTTTCATGCTTCCCGCTCTAGGTCTTCCAACAACATCAATCTTTGTTGCAAATAGTGGTGCAGCTATAACACTAACTATTGGAGGTGAGATAGAGTTGAGAAGAAGATGGGCTTTAGCTGTTTTATGGGGTTTATGGGGTGCAGAGGAAAAAGCAGCATGAACAATATCTGTGTAGATCTTGGCGCTTAGACCTTGGTAGCTAGTTGTTATCCCCACGGCAACTTGGGAATAATCAGATGGAAAGTTTCGTATTATCACACTATAACAGACGGTGTTTATCCAACAGATGCTATTTCCTGAAATAAAATTGAGTGCAAAGATCTGCACGTATGATAGATTAAGGTGGTTTGCTAAGAATAGATATTGCAATCCATAGCCAATAAAACCGAGAAAAGAACCAAACAGGAGCACTACCCAAAGGGGTAGATAACCAGCGGCAATCCCAGACAAGAAAGCGAAGAATTTTCCGGCATCAGAGGCGAAGGCAAGGTTATTGAGCTGCACTTGGGAAATGGAGAGCTGCTGCTTGAGTTGGGATGAGTAGGAAGGAAAACTGGTGTTGGTTCCATTCAATGACTGAAGCCAAATGATCGCCACAAGGCAAAGCCATAGAAGATATCCGGGAGACATGGCAATCAACTAGGTTCAAGGTTGGGAAATCGGTTTGATAAGAATGGCGCTGAGTTTAATTAGAAGAAAGGGGGAGGGGTGTGGTTTGAGTGGGAGTCGCTGGGAATTTTAGCAACTGAGGTCCAGTCTTAATGGGGAGATTATTGTTTTCACGTAAGTTTTTCTGGTTATAAAAAAGCGACGGAAAGAAAGAAAGAAAGGAAGAAAGGCGGCTCAAACTAATTACCGTTCCCACTAAGCAAGCCCTGCAAAACGGGGGGTGGTTTATGACGCTTTTTTTTTTTTTGTCTTATTAGCAAACAGATACGTAAAAGCAGTGGCGGATGACCCTTTTTTTTCCTGTTTTTTTTTTTTTTTTGTCACCTAGAGGGACTCGCAGGACGAAAGCTCAAACAGACGGTCGGGAGTTGAGATTTTCGGCTTCCATGAGGCAGTCAACGTCATATATGACTTTTTTTTTTTTTTTTTTTTGAATAGAATAGACATAGTAAAGGAAAATTCAAATTTGAGATATTAATACTAAATTTAGAATGATAAAATCTTTTTTAAATAATACAATTCCTAAAGGATTAACCTTTCACCTATAGGTTTTAGTTTGAAATCAAAAAATAAATTTTGAAGCATTAGAAATTAAATATTAACTTATAAAAATTTAACAAAAAAAAAAAATCTAGCAGGACTAAGAAGAGAGAGATTTTTCTACAAATTTTTTTTTTTTTTTTAATAAAGCCACATCAGACTTTGGCAGACACTTGTCTGACTCTTAGTAGCCTGATAGAGGGACTCGACATCCGGTGGTCCCAATTAGTAGTCCCGTCTGTGAATTTGTATGTAACACGTTTATCACATTTTCGTCTAGGACATGCATTTGTTTAGCTACAAGTGGTTTGTTAGAGTCTATTGAGTTTGAGTTATTTTATTGTGTTGCGTATCAATTTAGAAAACAAAGTGTTTTGCCTTTTAATAATAGTAACTCTATTTCTTCTACTCCTTTTGATTTGATGCACTCTGATGTATAGGACCCTGCGCCTATTCCCACCATGGCGGGATCCCACTATTTTGTGATTTTTGTGGATGATTTTTGATAAACCATAATAAGATATAATGTTACTTTATATTTAACTATATACAAGATGGCCTATTTATAGATGAATAAAGCCAGATAAAATAGGAAAACACAATTAAAAGTTAATGGACAATATTACATAATCAAGTAATATATATATAGAGGAAAATATAAATCAATCAACAATTATTGAATATCAGAATATATTCAAAACATAATCTGAATATACTTTAACAGTAATATTATATCTTATTATGGTTTATCAAAAATTAACATAAATTATTGAAAAAAATATTAAAAAAAAGCCTCCAAAACTAACGACTTTTTAAAGATTCAAAATATTTTAAAGTAGTCCATCAAACTACTAAAGTGTGTCAAAAATGTCACATCTTTTTTTATAACCTATAATATCATTATTCTTTTAAAAAAAATAAAACAACAAATTAATAAACTAAAAAAAGATGGCAAATACATTTTTGCATTCTCTCAACCATCTCCCCCACCGTCTCCTCTCTCTTGTATTTATTTATTTTGAAAAAATCAAGACGTGAAAGAAGAGGAGGTCGGTGAGCTATAACTTTATTTAATGTTGGTTGAAAATGAAATCCTCTTTCTCTATCAAACTTTGTGCCGCGAGTTCGTTCCAAGGGAAATGACCAAGAAGCCTTGCCTATAGTCTACCGGGATTGGGTTTTTTTCTCTTTTTTTCTTTGCCTTTTGTTTTCATTCATTTGGAAAATAATGTTCACATAGAACCAAAAGAACCACATAAAAACACATACCAATTCCTTAGATCAAGTTAGCTAAAGAGGTGTAATCTTTGATGTGTAATTTTTTAGTTATAACTTTGATTTTTTAGCTTCGGTTAGGATCTTTCAGAATGTTATATTCTGTGATTATAAGAGTTTTAATGTTCTTGATTCCTCTATTAATGAGATAAGAATAATTTTCTTTAATAAAAAAAAAAAAAAAAGAGGTTGGCTAAAGAGGTATGTCGTCCCCTTGATTTCGACAACAAACAACACCTTATTCAAAGAAAGGATAAAGTTTATATCCTTGTTAATATTTCATTGTACGTTGGTCATTATATCCTTATAGTCGATATATATTAATGGTTGATATAGACTTCCATAACTAGCAAATCACACGTCTTGTCAATTTAATAACGCAACAAATAGACAACATCAATAAAACTCCTAAATCTAGGAGACATAATATTGGAAATAGCTCACATCTATCTCCATGTCATCTTACAAAATTCGTGACTTCACTAATGTCGACATTTTTTTGGTCGAGGTTCGTGGTTAATTGCTTCTAGCCTTCTAGAATCAATGTAATTATTCTGAACCGGTCATTATGAGAACGCCTTTGCGTGTGAGCATTCAAACTAACATTACGTTTAGAATTGTCTTTAAGAAATAAAATTTTTAAATTAAAAAAAATATATTTTTATAAAAGTTTTATTTTTAAGTTTTTGTTAAAAAAAATATGTTTTTATTATTTTTAAGTTTTTTGGACTCTTAAAAGTACTTTCAATTTTTTTTTTTCTAATTGGGTACTTTTCTTTTAGTGTTAAATGCACTTTTAGAATCCTCAAACGTACACCCAAACAGGTTTTAAGTTGAGGACAGTGTGTGGAATATGAGAGCATCCAATGGGTTAAAATATTAATTTAAATGATTATGAAATATCCTACCAAATATAAATGCATTATTTGATATAATTTACAAATAATATTAAAACTTTAAATAATGCAGTGAAAACTGCATTGTATCTTTTTTTATTATTATTATTAATTTTACATATCTTTGTTTTTTTTTTTTTTTTTTGGTAACAAACTGCTTCATAGAACAAAAAACAAACAAACAACAAAACATCTCTCACATCCTCAAGAAGTAGCTCAAT
>NC_081542.1:17100876-17114492 GCF_901000735.1 Corylus avellana
TTTAATTAAGGGTGTATTTATATGTTTATAAATTTCACAATAGCATAAAAGACATTTCACTTGTTAGCCGTTTGAGTTAACAAAAAATCCTAATAGAAAGAGGGATATAAAGGGGCTGATATATCAAACACCTACACTGAACATTTTGATAGTTTGAGGGTGATGTTGAAAAATGCATGGTAATTCAAGATGTAAGTGACGTTTATCCTTTAAATTAATATTCTTACACATGATGTAATTGATTAAGAAATGAAATAACCAATGTTCATTCCTTTCAGTTTTATGAAAAAGCTGAATAAATTAGGTCAAAATGATGTTGACTAGGGAGAGAAGACAAATGAATGTCTGAAATTAATGTTGATAATAGTCTTTGTATCATTTCCACTCCATTTCCTCCCAAATTCTTACATCCAAAACCATATGAAATTATTTCATTTCATTCTTTTTGTTGGATTGCAGCGAGTTTCTTATAAACCATATACACAGCAGAGATTTAGATTACATGGAAATTTTGGTCCACAACCCCATCTTAAGCTCAAACAGAAAGACAACAACATTCCAATTATGACTAGTCAAGAAAAAGGAAACAAAAGTCCTATGGGCTTTAGATTCAGAGAAGATTGGCATTGGTTCTACTTTAAAATCTACAACAGGGTTTATCAACCACCATTTGATGCAGGACGTACAAACAGTACTGATCAAAACAATACTATGTGAAATTTATGGCAAAGTGAGGAGAAAGAAGCTAGAAAGGGAGCATTGGGGAAAGAGAGATCGAAGAAGCTGGGGAGAGAAAGAGAGAAGAGGGAAGAGGAGAGAAAATCACTTTTTCATTATTTTATTCCATCAAAGTCTGCTTTAATTAGAAACTAAACCCTGGGGCAGCACTCAATTCTAGCATGTGTCTTACCATCTGCATCAACATTTCTATTAGGAATATGAGCATTTCCTCCATGGATTTGGCTTACATGCTGTTATTAAAATAACAGCATATATGCTGTAGTTGAATCAATAGTCAAGATTGAATTTTTTTAAATGATGGGGTCATAATTGTAGTTGTTTAAAACGCCACTTGTCCAATTTTTAAACAACCTAGGGCAACATTCTCTTGTGATATTTCTGCTATTATATATTAATTAATATAAGATAGGATTAGGTTCATCTGCATCCCGCATATGGATCGGAGTCATCGATTCTTCTGGAAACAACTTTATACTATATGTTGGCAATCATATTGTTGCATGATAAGAAAGAGTTTAAACTTTTTTTTTTTTTTTTTTTTTTTACATGTTCGCTCAAAAGAGGAATTCAAACTAGTGACTTCCGCTTCATTAAGCGTGGTTCAAGGCGATTGAGCTGCCTCTTAGGGATTATGCCAACTGATCTTTCTTTTCTAATGGAACATCTCATTGACAATTAATGCAACATACTATCAATTCTTGGAGATTATGCTAGCAGCAATAAATCGATCATTTTCAGATTAATACCATGATGTCGATCATTTGATTTAAACAGGATGTCATCTCTGCATATATATGTTCCATCTCCTGCACTAGAAATCCTGGTTCCGCCCCTGATTGTCTGGTGATCTTTCCAAGGTGTCACTGACTTTCCTTGCATGGAATGTTGCTTTGGCTGTCATAGCCGTTGCCGAAGGATATTTTGTTAAGCTTTGATTACAAGGATCTGTAGGAGCAAATTGGTTGTGATAAGTCAACTTAACAGAAATTTGTACGGTTCATCACTAAGGGCTACATCCAAAAAATTTCAGCAAGATTTTATTATTTTCGAGAGAGAACAATTCATGATGGTCTCCGTACAAAACCCTACAATTAGAAGGGACTATAAATACGACTCTTAATTGGGTTAAAACACCAAAACGATAACGCTTCAAATGTCAAACCGAGTTAGATACAAACTAGGCTCTCTATAATATAGATGATCATGATTAGTAAGGAGAGAGATTTATAGTTAGCCACTTTCAGATATACTATAGATCATCACGATTTGACACGATCTCTACATTTGATAGAAATTTAATAATAAATTAGTGGTTTAAAAACTAAGAAAAGACACTATTAATAAATTTGTCAATTTTGGGTCAACTTGTTAAACCCATATGTGCCCGGTATAAATTAATTAAGATTTATATATATATGAGAGCTATTGTTAATGAAATCGTTAGTTCTCTGCTCTCTTACAAAATTTATTCTTTCAGCAGTGTTTTTCTTGCCTTTTGTTTTCATTCATTTGGAAAATAATATTCACATAAAAACACATATACAGCAATTCCCTTGATGAGTTCGGCAACAAACAAAACCTTATTCAAAGAAAGGATAAAGTTTATATCCAAAATGGATTGAATTATTATTATTATTATTATTATTTTTAAAATTCAATTTATTAAATTAACATGACACATGCTTTTTTTGGTTTTAATGTTCATATGCATTTTGAGCTCAGCTTAATAAACAGGAGGAAAACGTTGTTCAATTCAAAGAATACTTCCCCAATCACGGGATTCTTTGTCCAATAAGAATATAATGGATTTGGTCATATATATAATAGGCTTATCTAAAGCATGCACCAAACATATAGGATGGTCGAAGTGGTGTTTATAGTCAATAATGGTTACCAAATCACACGTCTTAGTCGGCAATTTAATAATGCAGCAAATGCTGAAATACACAGCATCGATGATTACAAAGCATGCACCAAACAACAAAATAGCAAGAATATAATGGATTTCGTCATATATAGGCTTATCTAAAGCATGCACCAAATATATATATATAGGATGGAAGGGTAGTAGCCTTTGGTATCTCCACCAGTCAAAAATTGGGGCGCCTCACAATCACTAGCCAATATATGTTTTAACAAATTAAATATGAATTGAATAGGCTATGATTCCTATATCTTATTTCATAAATTCATATTTAATTTGTTAAAATATATATTTTTTTCAATTCAATTTCTAGAAAGAAAACCCGACCTCCTTTACTTGCCATGTCATGTATCTTGACTCTTGAGCCCATCTTGATGTCAAGCTGGCTATGACCCTATCTTGATGTCATCTTACAACATTCGTGACGTCACTAATGCAAACTTTGTTATGGTAGTAGTGGATTCTGACCAGAGTTTTTCTTCAAATTGATTTGGAGAATTTTATTTTTAATTTAGCCTATAAAATTAATGTCTATTTTTTTAATAATATGAGAAGATGCATATGAGTTTTTAATTTTATTTAGGGATAAATGCAAAATTGGTTACTTTAGTTGGCCTAATTTATAAATCATTTCATGTGATTTAAAAAATAATTTATAGGTCCCTAGGGTATGCCAAAATAACATTTTATTTTCTGAACTCATTTTTCGTTAAATGATTTAACAGAAATCGTTACATTGCCACATCACACCCAATAAAAATAAAAATAAAATATTTTATTTTTTATTTATACTTTTAAAAAATAACAAATAAACTTTTTTCAGGGCATTTTGAAGCTCCAACACAATCTGCCTCAAATAATTGTGGGGACATTATTCATGTAGGATTGAAATCATGACCTAGCAGCTGTGAGTTTTATTTGTGTTCTTGTTCTTTTGACAACCGGTAACCCTCCGCTCATCTCTCTCTGCCCTACGTAATGCGGTTAATTTTCTTGCTGCACGAGCCTCTAAGCATTTGCACTTTGCACGTGTCACTTACAACTCTAAGAAGTTGGGAAATCGTGCTCCACAAGCAAACCCTGAGCAAACAATCCAAGGGTCACAAATTGCACCACGTTTCTGGCTCAATCTCATATATATATATATATATATATATATATATATCCCTCTTTTCTGCCAATTATTTT
Organism: Corylus avellana; assembly: GCF_901000735.1. NCBI lineage: Eukaryota > Viridiplantae > Streptophyta > Magnoliopsida > Fagales > Betulaceae > Corylus > Corylus avellana. The sequence continues at coordinate 17,104,730 of NC_081542.1, forward strand.
TTGAACAATTGAATACACAATAAAGATACTCAGTTATCAAGGCGAAAGCTAGAACTCATTAAGCAAGTCTTTCACCGACTTCAACCTCAGATAAAAAAGATAAACCTTTGTTATATTTCATATCTTCCACAAGTTTAGCCAGATTCTCGCCATTACAGAAGTTGACTTCTTTGCGGGGCTACTAGAATGGGCTATGATTCCTATCTTTTTTCATAAATTCATATTTAATTTGTTAAAATATATATATTTTTCAATTCAATTTCTAAAAAGAAACCCAATCTCCTTTATGTGCCATGTCATATTTAATTATTATATGAATTCGTAGATATTTATGTGTCTATTCATCATGAGCTGGCTATCTCCATGTCATTATACAAAATTCGTGACGTCGTGGATTCCGGTTTAATTGCTTCTAGAATCTGTAATTATTTTGAACTGGTCGTAATTATGTGAATGCCTTCGTACGTGTGTGATATTGCTAAATACCTCCTCCAAAGGATTCCCGAATGGACGGTCATGAACCACGTGAGACGACAGACTAATGCAGCTGGTCACGGCCAAACCTATGGGGCGGATCGTAAGTTACTTTCTCCGGCGTTGGAGTTAATTTTTCCGGCCTTTAGGGTGATAAAATTCTTAAAGGGTTCACTTTCTACCTCTAAGTTTTAATTTTGAATCAAGAAACGAATTTTGAAACATTAAAATCGGGTTGTAATCCGGGTCACAATGGTTTCAGGTGGGCTTTGAAGCAGGTCATGCCAGACCCAAGGCGTTGTGGGTCTGGCCAAACCCAAGGCTAGGTCTGGCAGCAGGGGTTAGGTGTTGGGGGTTAGGGGCCCTCATTCTTCATACTCCCATTCCTCCAAAATTCAATCCACCCCTAAATCAATCTTAATTAAAAAAAAAAAAAAAAATCAACTATGGGTTAAGCATGCCACGTCAGCTGAAAATGCTAAATATTATCTCTTTAAAAATAAAAATAAAAATGATCACTACCACATTAATCCAATAAAATATAAGTGAAATGAGAATATGACAAATGGTCTCCGTTTGTTAAAATTTTTACTTTTCAAAATAAAAACATTAATTAACAAACAATCTAAACACAAGACATTCTTAAAAATACAAAAACAATTTTCACTTTTATGTTACATTAATAGAGAAATGATTGTATCAATATTTTTCACATCTCATCTTATAAATCAACTATTAGATTTATTGACTGAAAAAAAATATATATATATGAGCAAATTATTGACACCAATCATTTTTTTTATATAATTTTTAAGAAAAGCCAAATTTGTTATTGGAAATAATTTTCAAATTCTATTTTTAAGAATTCAATCTCCATTAAAAATTTGTACTTCGTTGAAAAATGCTGGCCGAAAAATTGTATTGTAAATAGAAGAAGATCGAAATATAAAAGGGTGAATAGGTCTCTGCAGGCAATGAAATCAACGATCGAGCTTAATCACTGACTCGTTGATGTAGTGGTGGCAAAGGCTAGATAATTAGGAAGCTTGAACCAATATTACTAATTAAAAAAATTAAATACCTACCTTAATTAATTAACTAATCAATGACTAGTTGATATGATCGGCTGGTGTAGAGAACAAAGTTTGACTGTCAAAAAAAAAGAAGATAACGAAACTTGAATCACTAATATCACCACAAACTTGATTAATTAGTTTATGACATTATCACCACAAGCCTGATTAATCTTTCTTTTTTTTTTAATATAGTAGTAATTAAATTTGTACAACAATGTTGAATTTTAATTGTGTAAATAGTTTTGGGGACGCATGATTGGTAGGTTTGAGTACCCGAATCCCTATATTAATACACTAGCATCTATGCCACTGACTGGTAGGTTTGAATACCCTCTATAAACACACTCTTCTCATCTCCAAAATCCGTCACCCCGGCCTCTTCTCTTTAACCCTCCATCGAAATTGGTAACCTTCTCCCTCCGTCGATCGATCTCTGTAACTCTGTTCAAGCATGAAAGGCAGGCTAGGAAAAATGGTTCGAATGATAGTATTGAAAGTAGTTTTTTTCACTATTATCACCATCACCATTATGAATGTCACTGAATCCGCTAAACCCATTAATGGCTCTCTCGACAAACTTTACGTCCCACCTAGTGCTCCTGACCCTAAGATACCTTAGGTCATGATAATATGTGTGTGTGTGTGTATGTATATGTATGTATGTATGTATTTGCGTGTTTCTCTCTCTCACACAAGGTTCAGCTACTCTCTCAAAAAGCAGGAAAAAAATGGTGCCCTTTTCGCCATAGAGAAATCCATCCTTTTCAAGGTTCAGCCTTTTCAAAGAGAAATCCATCCATGATTTCATTGTCAAGATAATACTTTTGTATTCAATTCAATCTCAAAAACCCCATCACATCGTCCTCTATTTTTAATTTTTTGCAAATTGATATTTTTGTCGATGGAAAAAGCTGCTTCTCAGTCAGTCAAAGAGATTATGATAGCTAGTTCGTATCTATAAACCCACTGTTTATTCAAAATCAACCAACCCATATTCAATTATTTAACTGAATTCATACCAAAATAAAAAAAAATAAAAACCCAACGAAGCAAATTAAGGAAAGGTGAAGTACCATTTGGAAGAAATGTTAAGTACCACAAGGACCTTCTCTTTGTAAATGCTGAGTTCCACGTCCTTACTCTTCGTGTCCTGCAAATTTTTCCATATAGAAGGCGACGTGATGGGGGTTTTTGAGATTGAATTGAATAAAAAACATTACCTTGAAATTAAAATCATGGATTGATTTCTCTTTAACTGACTGAAAAGCACCCATTTTCTGTTTCTCATAGCAAAAAGGGTGACACCAACATTTTTTTTCTAGTTTTTGAAAGAGAAGCTGAACCATTCAATTAACTTAATTTGGAATGAAGAATAATAGAACATCCTCCTCAATTCAAATTCGGCTACGTGGACCGGTTCTTGCTTTCTCATAAAAGCAACAACATGCGACAACGTATGCACTTTGTGTCCTCTCACAACTTGTCGTTTCGTACATCGACTTTATGATTAGTTTATAGTTTAGTCGAGGTGGATTGTCAAAGATTCTCTGAAAGCCTACGTGGTAGGAATCTTTCTCTTCACATTCCTTCATTTATTACATTTATTGTTCGATTATAACATTAAAGAAAGGGATATTCTCTTTTGCATTCTACAAGCCATCTCTTCACCATCTCTTTTCTCTTAACCCTTTTTTTTTTTAAATTAAAAAAACAAATCAAAATATTAAAGTGAAGAAATGGTGAGGAGATGGTTTGTAGAATGCATTAAAGTGAAGAGATGGTGGGGAGGAGATGATTTGTAGAATGCATTCCTCTTAAAGAAATTATGGCATAAGATAATTGGAATTATCTAAGTCAAAGAATTTGATTATAATATATGAATATATTTAATTTAAAACGAATATTTGATGCGCTCGGGCTTTGTTTGGCAACCGAGTCAGATGCCTAGATACTGTGCATCTGACCATCCGTGCGTTTTGACCGAAAAAGTTGAATTTCAACTTTTTCTCAACGCAAATTGACGATTTTCCTTCCGATTTCTTCTTTGTCTTGTTAATGTGTTGTTTTTTCGTCCAGTCTACAGTCGTCTGCGAAGGAGAGCATGCGGAGGGCCATGGCGTGGTGGAGGGGCACGGCGGAGTAGAAGAAGTTGGCAGCGGCGAATAAGAGGCACACGGCAGAGAGGGCGGTGACGGAGCCTGTGAATCCGGAGGCGAATCGGGCGGCGCCACCCTAACGAGGTGAATAGGTCTCACTCAATAAAGCCAAGAGGTCTTTGTTTTTCTAATCAAATTGGGTAAGGGTTGAATCCAAGAGGGAGTGGATTCCCAACAACAAACAAAATCGAAAATGCAATGGAAAAAAATATAAATAAAAAAATAGGCCAAAAAATGCCCTATCAGAAGAGGAGGAACGAACTCGGTTACCAGATTCTCCCCTACACGATAAAACCACTGCAGGAAGACTAAAAGTCTAAAATCCAGAAATCCCAACAACAACAGAAAATAAAAGCGAAAACAAAAACAAAAACAAGTGGCATCAACATCGGCGGTGAGGAGCAGTTTGGGGTGGCGAGTGGGTCAGATTTGGGTAGAACCGGACACAATCTGGACGGATCCAGGCCAGATCTGGGCAGATATGGTCAGATTCGAACCAGATCTGACTAGTTCCGGGCCAGATTTGGCTAGATCCGGACAGATCAGGGTCAGAACGGAGAGGTCGAAACGGCGGATAGGCACGTTAGAGACAGGGTGGTGGAGGCAACATTGCTCGTTTGGAAGAAAATACAACGAAAAAAGTAGAAGACAGGGGAGAAAAACTATAGGTCAGAGAACGGAAAAGATGATCGCTCCCCTCCCGGAGCACCGGCAGGAGACAGTAGAAAATCTAGAAAGAGGGGAGAGATTTCCTCTCTAAAAAGCGAGAAGCGGTTTTGTAATATCTCAATTAATGAAAGAATATTCTAGCGGCGGGATATATAGGCTATTAAAGAAAATCAAAGAGACCCTATTTGTAGTTCCTTTTTTATTTTATTTTCGGTAATCTGAATTGGAAACCATTACAGGTGGTGACTTTCTATTGGTTAGAAATAAGAATGAAGTGAAGCATTCCTCATTTGGTAGATGATACAAAATTTAAAGTTTTAATTGACAAAAGAATATAAAATTCTTATTTGATTATGAGTAATGCATTTTTCACTCTCCTATCCTCTTCTATCAGGCTATCTCCCAATCTCATGTGTTATATAAGAGCGTTTCTAACATATTCCCAATAAAGGAGTTTGTTTCTTAAATTTAAGAAATATGTTCAAAAAATCACAAAAAAATCTCGCAATAGACTCCCTAAATAAATCTTAAACATTATAGGAGAAAGGAGAGATGAGAATGAATCTTTTTTTTTTTTTTAATAATCATAAGGATTGCTACAATAGAACCCAATGTTTTGGATTCCACTATTGCAATCCTTATGATTATTAAAATAAAAAAAAAAAAAAATTATTCATTCTCATCTCTCTTCATTGGGTTCCATTGTACCAATCCTTATGATTATTAAAATAAAAAAATTAAAAAAAAAAAAAAAAAAAGATTCAGTCTCATCTCTCCTCTCATGCCTCACAATTCTCTCTCATCTCTACTTTCATATATAAAATAAATAAATAAAAAATATTTTAATGATATAGAGAATGATTAAGAGAAGTTATTTGCGCATATTTTAACCTAAGAAAATAAAAAGTAGTTTGAATTATTAAATGTAAGAAAAATGATCAAGAAACTGTTATGAATGCTCTAAGATAAAAAAAATTGGTTTTTTATTCCACGATATTGGGAGACGGAAAGGAAATGGAAAATGATACTAAATAGAATTACTCTTTTGTCCTCAAGGAGTAACTTAATTGACTGTAGACCACGCCTACTGAAATCGAGGTCATTAATTCGAATCTTTCTTTCTTCTCCCTCGGCGTGGATATGTGAAAAAAAATAAAATAAATAAATAAGTAAATTACTCTTTGAATGTAAAGGTGACAGTCTAGTGATGCTTGGGAGCCATAAAAAATCTGCCCCAAAAATCGGCTTTTTCCTAAGTGGCCACAGTTAACAAACTGTGGTTACTTTTAATTAACCCACCACCCACCGCATGCTGTCCACTTCCCCATGCTTCTCTCTCCCCCACCATCCCCCAACCATCTCTTAATATTTTATTTTATTTTATAAAATAAAATATTAAGAGATGGTGTGCAGAAGGTTTGAAGAATATTGCAAAATAGTATATCTCGTGCAGAGCGGCTGGCGCAACAATTTTGATATGTAAGGTCAGCAACATGCCACGTCTTCTTTCATATTCTTTTGTTTTTTTTAACATCTATATCAAAGACAAGACCTTAGTAACGTGGCATATTCTGGCCTTACAAATGAAAGTTGCTGCCACGGCAATTTCTTAAAAATTGCTAGGGGTGTCAAAAATTACCGGGGAACCGGAACCGGAACCGAAAAACCGGGAAACCGGAAAACCGGAAACCGGGAAACCGGGGTCCCGGTTCCGGTTCCGGTTTGAAAAATCTAAAAACCGGGTACCCCGGTTCCGGTACCGGTTTTTGGTACCCGGTTTTTACCGGGAATACCGGAACCGGGTTTCCATTTTATTTAATAATATTTATATATTATTATGTTTATATATTAATATATATATTATATATATTAATATTTTTTACACTTAGGTTTAGGTTTAGGGTATTTTAAAAAATTAAATTTTTATTTCTAAGGCCCAAATAGGCAAAAACAATGATTTTTTAGGATTTTTTAACTTTTTAAGGTTTATTTTTAATTATTTGGAACAATCACAACAAAGTCCCTTTAATTTAGACAAATAAACTAATAAATTTTTTAAAAAATGGGCCAACTTATGAAAAAAAAAAATTGCTTATTTTAGGCCCAATACCTAAAATAAGCCCAAAAATCAATTTTTTAAAAAAATCGGTTACCGGACCGGGTAATACCAGAACCGGCCGGTAACCGGGACCCCAGTTAACCGGGGTCCCGGTTCCGGTTCCGGTTTCTCAAAATTGAGAACCGGGGTACCCCGGTTCCGGTTCCGGTTTTGGCCAAAAACCGGGAAACCGGACCGGGTTGACACCCCTAAAAATTGCTGTGGATCCTCATCCCCTCGTTTCTACCTCCTCTTTTTTTAATACATTCAATCATGTGGGCCACATCCGCAAGAAAAAGTAGAGCTCTACTTGTCAACGCAATTAATGGCAATGGACCAGAAAAAACCTTCTTGCCTTTTTTAAGAATTCTCTCCATTTTAAAATTTTTCTATTTTTTTTTATTTAGTATATTTCAAAAGATAATGAATTTAATACATTATTATCATTAAAATTTTTATCCTTTAAAATACACTTAAAAAAAATAATAAAAGAGATTTTAAAATGAAGAGTATCTTTTTCTCTCCTTTCATCGTTTGTTGACTTCCATGGTTTTTGTCAAAGATTTTCTGAAAGCCCACGTTAAAGAAATTGAATTTTCCTTTTATATAGCAATACACCTCATTTTATTTGAATATTGAAGTAGCTCTATTCATCAATCAAAATGTAAAATTAATCTTTGTGATTTATCTAATTTACAATTTACTCCCTATAGTATCAAAACAAATTCAAAAGTCCATGTGTTATGAAAAAAAAAAAAAAAACAATTTAGTACCTACATTTAAATTTTATCAAATGACTTAATGGATTCCGTTAATGTGTCACATCACATTCAATAAAATTATGACACATGTAATGTTTTATTTATGACTTTTAAAATGCACACTTGGATTTTCCACATCATATTATTATGCCAACTAATACTTCCACCTCAGCTTTTTTCCATGTTAAACACATCATGTAAAATATTTTTAAAAAAACTAATTCTACTAAATTATTGATTTACCATCATCTTCTTTTTATTCTTCAAGGACATCGTGCTTCTTCAGCTTCTCCACCCAAGTTCGTGCCTCCACTAGCAGGTGTGGAAGGCAAATGTAACAAGCATTAGAAGAAAGTGGTTAACTATTCAGCTATGTTCATTCTGTTAGGTTCAGTTAGTTAGAAGTTGTTAGTTGAAGAAGGAAGTATAAATAGGGTCTTTGAAGATGTAAATCAATATCTTTGGAGAATTGTAAAAGCATTGTGAGGAGATTAGTCATCTCGAATTGGCCAAATTCATTCAATAAGAAGAAGTAGTTCCCTTTCTCTCTTTCTCTTCCATTTTCTATCCTATATTCGGTTTGACAGTAACTTTCATGTTACAGCAAATCTTAACGCATGCCCTTATTTTGTTTCCTTCAACGGAGGTAAAAAAATACCTTAGTTATCAATTCGTTTTCAAGTCTCAATCATGCATCACTTTAGTTGCTAAGGATCTTAACTCTAATATTTATCTTTTAACTCCATGTTTTCTCACAGAAGCAGTCCATCACGGCGTAGAAATACGTACCCATCCGGCAGATCAAACAGGTGGTCGATGTTGTCAAACAACTGGATATCTCCGTCCAAGTAGATCATTTTACTGTACTCCACAAACTGCATCCAATACCAAATTATAATTAAATTACCTCGAAATTAATTAAATTGTAGTTTCAAGATTACCAAAATAACCTTCTAGAAAAGAAAACCGGAAGAAAACAAGCAAACGAGGTTCCACACGAGTCCCCCATGCTAGATCGCCACGTGTAAGAACGGAAGACCCGGAGAACCGCCACGTGTAAAAAAGAAACAAAGCCAGAGCTTCGGCAATGACCACGTAACGTTAATATTAATAATATCTTTCTTCGTACCTCCCATATACGTAGCATGGAGTAGTTGATGACGTAATAGGCCATGGCGAACTGGGTCTGGCTTTCGGGCGGGTAAACGGGTTCGATCTCGCGGACTATGCAGCCCTGTGACTCCAGGATCCGACGGTGCTCCTCAGCAGTGGCGGAGCCACATTGGTCTTTGGGGCTGCCAAAGATTTAAGAAATTTTTTTTTTTTTTTTTTTGGCCCTTTTTAACTACCACTACAAAAATTTATTTTTTTAGTTACGGACAAGTAGTAACGTGTATATGGGGTTACCACGTTACTAAAGTATTGTAACGTGTTGTTTGTAACGTGTCTGGCGCGTAGTGAAATTTGACGTAACAAAATGAAATTTTGTAACGTGTCAACACGTTACTATTTGGTAACGTTTAGTAAAATCACACGTTACTACTGGTTGTAACGTGGTGCATGCCACGTTACTACGAGTTGTAACGTGGCATATATGCCACGTTACTACTAGTGGTAACGTGGCTGCATGTGCCACGTTACTACTAGTGGTAACGTGGCTGCATGTGCCACGTTACTACTGGTTGTAACGTGGCACATATGCCACGTTACAACTTAAAATATATATATATATATATTTAATACTACCGCCCAAATCTCTTCCTTTAAGTTTCAAATTCTTTAACCAAAAAAAAAATAATATATTTACAAAAAGGGAATTTCAGTACTTCCTAAGAGATTAATTAACAAAGAGAATTTCTCGTTTTAGTGTTCTGGGGATCACAGCTCAGAGTTCGTCATGGAAATCTTCATCATAATCTTCATTGTTTTCATCATAGACAGTGCTATAGAAAATGTTCTCGTGATTGAGCATCTCGTCAAGTGACAAGCTCCCATCTTTGTTGTCATCAGCCTGAATGAATGAAATAGAGGCGAAAGTTAGAAAATTCAATGCCACATCCTGAAAATCATCAGTCCAATTCATTTTTCCTCCTGAAAAAACCTCCAAAAGCAAAGAAATACAAAAGGGTTTCAATTCTTTAGCAACTTACCTGATGAATTAGATAACTAGTATAATGTTTTGCAGAAAAAAGTTCAATATATATATATATATATATATATACCTGATGATGGGCGAAAAACAAGTGAGAGATGAGTTGGCGGCCGGAGCGGAGTTCGCCGGCGGAGAGAGCTAGAAGACGGTGGCGTGAGGTGATGAGTGGCTGCCGGCTACAAAATCCGAGGAAGCTAGAAGCAAGGTCGAAAATGTGAGAGAAATATTCAGGAGAAGGTGGCTGGAAAATATGAGAAGAAGAAAGAGGAGGAAGCTGCGTGAGAAGAAGAAAAAAACCAGAGAAAAGAAGAAAAAAACCAGAGAAGGAGAAGAAGAAAGAGGGGCGCGCAGGGAAAAAAGAAAGAAAAATTGAAACA
>NC_081542.1:17114592-17122092 GCF_901000735.1 Corylus avellana
TCGTCCAGTCCACAGTCGTCGACGAAGGAGAGCATGCGGAGGGCCATGGCGTGGTGGAGGGGCACGGCGGAGTAGAAGAAGTTGGCGGCGGCGAATAAGAGGCATACGGCAGAGAGGGCGGTGACGGAGCCTGTGAATCCGGCGGCGAATCGGGCGGCGCCACCCTAGCGAGGTGAATAGGTCTCACTCAATAAAGCCAAGAGGTCTTTGTTTATCTAATCAAATTGGGTAAGGGTTGAATCCAAGAGGGAGTGGATTCCCAACAACAAACAAAATCGAAAATGCAATGGAAAAAAATATAAATGAAAAAATAGGCCAAAAAATGCCCTATCAGAAGAGGAGGAACGAACTCGGTTACCAGATTCTCCCCCACACGATAAAACCACTGCAGGAAGACTAAAAGTCTAAAATCCAGAAACCCCAACAACAACAGAAAATAAAAGCAAAAAAAAAAAAAACAAAAACAAGTGGCATCAACATCGGCGGTGAGGAGCAGTATGGGGTGGCGAGTGGGTCAGATTTGGGTAGAACCGGACATAATCTGGACGGATCCAGGCCAGATCTGGACAGATTCGAGCCAGATCTGACCAGTTCCGGGCCAGATTTGGCTAGATCCGGACAGATCCGGGTCAGATTTGGGTAGAACCGGAGACGATCTGGACAGATCCAGGCCAGATCTGGGCAGATATGGTCAGATTCGAACCAGATCTGACTAGTTCCGGGCCAGATTTGGCTAGATCCGGACAGATCAGGGTCAGAACGGAGAGGTTGAAACGGCGGATAGGCACGTTAGAGACAGGGTGGTGGAGGCAACATTGCTCGTTTGGAAGAAAATGCAACGAAAAAAGTAGAAGACAGGGGAGAAAAACTATAGGTCAGAGAGCGGAAAAGATGATCCCTCCCCTCCCGGAGCACCGGCAGGAGACAGTAGAAAAATCTAGAAAGAGGGGAGAGATTTCCTCTCTAAAAAGAGAGAAGCGGTTTTGTAATATCTCAATTAATGAAAGAATATTCGGCGGGATATATAGGCTATGAAAGAAAATCAAAGAGACCATATTTGTAGTTCCTTTTTTATTTTATTTTCGGTAATCTGAATTGGAAACCATTACAGGTGGTGACTTTCTATTGGTTTTGCCGCATTAAATTAGAATAGGCTATCTGGCATTGTTCCCCCTCAAATTTTGAGGGGAAGTTTGACAAAGACGTATTTGGTAGAGGAGAATGCTTTTTTTGGCCTTCTACCCACCATCTCTTCTCTTTTTCTTTTTATTTTTATTTTTATTTTTTATTTTAAAATGAAGATGATAAAGTGAGGAGATGGTAGATGGTAGAAATAAGAATGAAGTGAAGCATTCCTCATTTGGTAGATGATACAAATTTTAAATTTTTCATTGACAAAAGAATATAAAATTCTTATTTGATTATGAGTAATGCATTTTTCACTTTTCTATCTGGCTATCTCCCAATCTCATGTGTTATATAAGAGTATTCTTAGCAGACTTCTTATAAAGGAGTTTGTTTTCTAAGTTTAAGAAATATGTTTAAAAAATTACAAAAAACATCTCATAACAGACTCTCTAAATGAACCTTAAACATTAGGATTGTTATAGTAGAACTCAATGTTTTGGGTTTCACTATTACAATCCTTATGATTATTAAAATAAAATAAAAAATGATTCATTTTCATCTTTCCTCTCTCCTCTCATATCTCACAATTCTCTCTCAGCTCTCCTCTCATATATATAATATAATTAAAAAAAAATAAATATTTTAACGATATAGGAAATGATTAAGAGAAGTTATTAGAGCGTATTTTAACATAAGAATAAAAAAAGTAGTTTAAATTTTTAAATGTAAAGAAAATAACAAAAGACTGTTAAGAATGCTCTAAAATAAAAGAATTGATTTTTTATTCCACGATATTGGAAGATGGAAAGAAAATGGAAAAGGATAACAAATAGAATTACTCTTTGAATATAAAGGTGCCAATCTAGTAATGCTTGGGAGCCATAAAAAATCTGCCCCAAAATATCCGCTTTTTTCTAAGTGGCCCACAGTTAACAAACTGTGGTTACTTTTTGTTTTCAAAAAAAAAAAAAGAAAAAGAAAAATAAACCCACCACCCACCGCATGCTGTCCCCTTCCTCATGCGGGCCATGCTTCAATTCTCTCTCCCCCACCTTACTCACGCTTCTCTCTCCCCAACCAGCTCTTAATATTTTATTTTATTTTATAAAATAAAATATTAAGAGATGATGGGCAGAAGGTTTGAAGAAGATTGCAAAATAGTATATCTCGTGCAGAGCCCCTGGCGCAACAATTTTGATATGTAAGGTCAGCAACATGCCACGTCTTCTTTCATATTCTTTTGTTTTTTTTTTAACATCTCTATCAAAGACAAGACCTTAGTAACGTGGCATATTTCTGGCCTTACAAATGAAAGTTGCTGCCACGGCAATTTCTTAAAAATTGCTGTGGATCCTCATCCCCTCGTTTCTACCTTTTTTTTAATACATTCAATCATGTGGGCCACATCCGCAAGAAAAAGTAGACCTCTATTTGTCAACGCAATTAATGACAATGGACCAAAAAAAAACCTTCTTGCAAACGCACACTTGGATTTTCCACATAATATTATTATGCCAACTAATACTTCCACCTCAGCTTTTTTTTTCATGTTAAACACATCAGGTAAAATATTTTTAAAAAACCTAATTCTACCAAGTTATTGATTTACCATCATCTTCTTTTTATTCTTCACGGAAATTGTGCTTCTTCAACTTCTTCACCCAAGTTCGTGCCTCCACTAGCAGGTGTGGAATGCAAATGTAACAGGCATTAGAAGAAAGTGGTTAACTATTCAGCTATGTTCATTCTGTTAGGTTCAGTTAGTTAGAAGTTGTTAGTTGAAGAAGGAAGTATAAATAGGGTCTTTGAAGATGTAATCAATATCTTTGGAGAATTGTAAAAGCATTGTGAGGAGATTAGCCATCTCAAATTGGCCAAGTTCATTCAATAAGAAGAAGTAGTTCCCTTTCTCTCTTTCTCTTCCATTTTCTATCCTATATTCGGTTTGACAGTAACTTTCATGTTACAACAAATCTTAACGCTGCCCTGTACCACAAAACTTCTTTGCCGACAACCCTGATCAAGATAATAATTCCCCTCTTTTCAACCTTTTCTTCCTCGCTGTGCATCAAATTTGAAAATATTTTTAACTTTTTTCTATTTCACTTTTCGATAATAATAAAATAAAATAAAAAGATAATTAGAAAATATTGATACGTAGCAACCGAGAAACTTCTGTTATGTGCAAATAGATATATGTGACTAGGTTATTTTTTTTATTTTTACATATTCACACAATGAGAAAAAATGAGAATAAAAATTCGGATTTGTGATTTTTGTTTTAAGACGCGTACTGATCTCCAACCAAACTGCATTTTGGGGACATGATTGGGTTTAATTTGAATAAATGAAAAAGATTGACTGAAATTTTCTGTATCAATAACCTCCCATCTAATCGGTTTATTGATTGACCATAAATAAATAATGAAGGTTAAATAAAACCAAAAAGTTAAAATTACATGTCTTTCAAACAAATTCCTTATACTTTACTAGTTTAATTTATAGTTTCATTAAGCGTACTCTCTCACTTCATATTGGGTCGTTAGGTATACTCCTCACCTAACAAGGTTGTTAACCGTACGTGTTTCACCACTTAACACTAGGCCTTCAAGCGTATTCTCTCACTTAACCCTTGGTTGTTAAGCGTATTCTCTCACTTAACTCAAGTGGTGGAGGCCTTGATCTTAGAGTTTGCTCCTTTCAAGGTCCAAAGTTCAACACTTCATGGGAGCAAATAATTCCTTGAAGCCACACTTGTAACGTCGGATAGCACCGCGACGACCAAAGGGTACACCGTTTTGGTCTTCCTCTGCCCTTCACGTAGTCTCTGTGTCCGGCCAAGAAAGTCACGAAGGCCCGGCTTGGGTTCGTGACGGGTTTTACAGACGCTGGGAGGAGCTCAGGAGCCATGCCGAGGTCACCTGAGTCGCTCGTGGAGTATGATATCTCTGAGAGAGAGAGAGAGCATGAGTGAGAGAGCCGGGGGAGGTGGTCGTGTATATATAGAGGTGAAATGAAATGAAAATGAAAATGCAAGAGAAATTTCGGGTGGATTCGTTTATACAACTTGGGATGATATTGGGCTGTGTGCTCGCCACGTGGAGATCCAACGGTGGGTGGCGGGTTGCGGGAAGGTTCTGGAGATGGAAGAGACTGGAAGGTCCTTTAATTTGCTAAGATTGTGACTGGGTGGTGAGGGGCGATCGTCTGCGAGTATGACTCGGTGCTCACGTGAAGCTCACGTGAGTAATTATTAATTCACAACTTGGATTTTGTCACTACAAATACAATAGTTGCTATTTAAATTGGCCACTGTGTATTAATTAATTGTTGGTTTTTGTGTTAATTATTCGGTTAAGTCAATATTAGAGCAAGTTTCACTGTTTCTTGAGTGACTTTTTCTCTCATGAGAGTTATCTCTGCCTTCTTGCTTGGGGGGTGCTTGAGAAGGAAGAAATGGTTTTCTCCTTCTATTTTTTGTCTCTCCAGGCTAAATCTATGGCTTGTCCTTCACCATATTATATTGTTCTACGCACCTCACTACCTTCTTCCCTGCACCTCCTTTTGTTGTACTTGTGGATTAAGCAATAATCAATATCTTTGTATGCATAATATCTTAGACACCTCTCCATCGACACCAGACAGAAGCTCTCCTTCGACAATCTGAAAATAGTTGAATAAGTACATGTAATGATTATTTTCACTCATGATTCGAAAGGAAGAATGAGTAAAGGATTTTAAAAAAGAAAAAAAAAAAAAAGAAGAAGATGATGTACTTCCCAATAATAAATTCAAAACAAAATTGCTAACTCAGGCATCACCCCAAGCTAGTTCCTTCGCATGTGAACAACTTGACAAACAACCTTTATTAATGGTGACAATAAATTCTATGATATCCACGTCAGCAGCTAAGGATAAAGCTACGGTCGAAACAATGTTCAAGAGTGTTATACTATAGTTCAAAATCAAACTAATAGAGATAAGGTTACTGAACATGAGAGTAGTTGAAGATAGTGTTATATCAAAATCTACAGTTATCTTTAATTATTATACTACAATTGTAAATTTATAAATATAGATTGAATAGAACATTATTGGTATTGATTGAACCAATCTTAATTTGTATTCTTATCTTGGTATCATAACCCACTACAGAATGAATAGGGCTCAAACTACTTGTTTCATGACAAGAACGAAGAAAAATAAATACTACCCGTAAGAGACGGTATTGAAAAATAAATATTACCCGTACAAAACCCTACAATTAGAAGGGACTATAAATACGATTTTCAATTGGGTCAAAACACCGAAACAGTAACGCTTCAAACATTGAACCGAGTTAGATACAAACTAGGCTCTCTATAATATAAATGATCATGATTAGTAAGGAGAGAGATTTTTAGTTAGCCACTTTCAGATATACTATAAATCATCACGATTTGACACGTACGATCTCTACATTTGATAGAAATTTAATAATAAATTAGTGGTTTAAAAATTAAGAAAAGACACTATTAATAAATTTGTCAATTTTGGGTCAACTTGTTAAACCCATATGTGCCCGGTATAAATTAATTAAGCTTTTATATATATATTCCTCTGCAGCTTGGTTGAGTTGGTTTGCTCGTCAATGTCTTAAGGGTGTTCCAGATGAATCTGTTTTTTTCTGGAATATTGTACGGGTAACTGCGTTTGTGTGTAAATTTGTTTGGTGTTAATGAAATCGTTAGTTCTCTGCTCTCTTACAAAATTTATTCTTTCAGTAGTGTTTTTCTTGCCATTTGTCTTCATTCATTTGGAAAATAATATTCACATAAAAACACATATATAGCAATTCCCTTGATGAGTTCGGCAACAAACAAAACCTTATTCAAAGAAAAGAAAGGATAAAGTTTATATCCAAAATGGATTGAATTATTATTATTATTTTAAAAAAAAAAATTCAATTGATTAAATTAACATATGTGTTTAAAATGCATGTCATCCTCACATGCTTTTTTTGGTTTTAATTTTCATATGCATTTTGAACTTAGCTTAATAAACAGGACGAAAACGTTCTTCAATTCAAAGAATACTTCCCCAATCACGGGATTCTTTGTCCAATAAGAATATAATGGATTTGGTCATATATATATAGGTTTATATATCTAAAGCATGCAAGAAATATATAGGATGGTCAAAATGGTGTTTATAGAACCAAAAAAAAACACTCCTAAATCTCATTGGAAATAGCCCATATCTTATTTCATAAATTCATATTTAATTTGTTAAAATAATTTTTTTTTTTTTTTCAATTCAATTTCTAGAAAGAAAACCCAATCCCCTTTATGTACGTGCCATGTCATGTTTAATTATTATATGAATTCGTAGATATTTATGTGTCTATTCATCATGATCATGAGCTGCCTATATATCTCCATGTCATTATACAATATTCGTGACGTCGTGGCTTACGGTTTAATTACTTCTAGAATCTGTAATTATTTTGAACTGGTCGTAATTATGTGATTGCCTTCGTGTGTGATATAATGATATTGCTAAATACCAATTAAATTATTCCCCAATGGACGGTCATGAACCACGTTCGACGTCAGACTAATGCAAGCTGTCCATAGCTATGAGCCTATGAGGATAAGATCTGGCGAGAGGATTTGAATCTTCGTGTATACACCTTGAATCAAAAAGCAACTTTTAAGGACCATGTGCCAAAGGCAACTTCCACAGCCCTCACTCAGCCCCACTCGATCACAAACTGATATTTAAACAAACACAAAACAAATGCACAAAAACATCATACACACACACGCATTATAGTTTGAGCTCAAAAGGGCGGGTCACTCCAGACCGATGGGTCTGGTCGTGAGTCACTTTTTCCGGCGTCGGAGTCAATTTTTTCGGCTTTTAGGGTGATAAAATCAATAAAAAGTTCACTTTCTACCTCTAAGTTTTAGTTTTGAATCAAGAAACAAGTTTTAAGGCATTAGAATCGGGTTGTGATTCGGGTCATGATGGTTTCAGGCAGGCTTTGAGGCAGGTCACACCAAACCCAATGCTGGGTCTGGCAACAGGGATTAGGGGTTTTTGGTCTTTTTGTTTTTCACTTTGATTTGCTGTTTTTGTTCTCACTTTAGTTTTTTGCAATTTTCTTGAAATGGAGATGTGTCAAATGGAGATTGGAGGCTGTAAAACAGCCTTTTTACATATGGTCCTGACTGAAGGCGCTTTCATTCTTCATACTCCCATTCCACCAAAATTCAATCCACCCCTAAATCCATCTTACATAAAAAAATTAAAAAAATTAAAAAAAAAATTAAAAAAAAAAAAATCAACTATGGATTAAGCATGCCACATCAGCTGAAAATGCTAAATATT